>NC_056725.1:1854618038-1854918038 GCF_019279795.1 Protopterus annectens | reverse complement strand
AAACATGCAAAAGGCACCTTTCTTGGTGGATGGTCTTCCCACTAGTAATTCAGGGCAGACTTTTCATGCAACCCCCTCCAGTAGCCACAGTGACCTTGGACGCCTCCCTGATAGGGTGGGGGGACATTATCTAGGCAAGACAGTCCAAGGCACTTGGCAACCTCACGAGTACCATCTGCATATCAATATCCTAGAAACGAGAGCGGTTCTCCTAGTGTTGCAAGCCCTTCAAGACTCTCTTCCTTCCAGGACCATTGCAATTCAAACGGACAACATGTCAGTGCTGTGGTCCATCAACAAACAGGGCGGGATTAGGTCTTACCCCTTGTGTCGAGAAGCACTCAGACTGTGGCAATGGGCGATTTCCTCCCAACGTTTTCTGATAGCAATGCACATCCCTGGGAAATCCAAAGTCATAGCGGACAGGCTCGGCAGAGCTATCCTCATGCCTCACGAGTGGTCTCTGAATCAGGAAGTTGCAGATCTTATCTTCCGCAAATGGGGACAGCCTTGCTGCGACCTATTTGCCACTCCTCTCAGCAACAAATGCAGCAGCTACTTCTTCCTACTTCCTCTTCCAGGTCATATACCTAGAGATGCTCTAGTCCACAATTGTCCTCAGGGACTCTTTTACGCTTTTCCCCCTTCTCCCCTAGTTCCAAGACTCATACAGAAAGCAAAATCATTGGGTTGCAAAATGATCCTCATTGCCCCATATTGGCCGCGACAGATATGGTTCCCGTTCTTACACCTCCACCTTCTGGATCAACCATAGATTCTGGACCCAGTTCCAGATTTTCGGATTCACCAATCAGGTGGGTTGCATCAATCCCTTCAAACTCTCCAGCTCACAGCTTGGTTACTCCACTTCTAACTTTAGCCAGGCTTTCCAATATCTCCCCAGCAGTCCGTGATATTATTGTTTCCTCACATAAGTCTACTACAAGGAAAACGTATGCTAGTAAATGGAAAAGGTTTTCTTACTGGGCAGAATCTAGAAATTTGGATCCTTTCTCAGCCCCAGTCCATGAAATTCTTGAATTTCTAGCACAGCTTTTTCAGTGTGGTGCGGCTTCCGCTACCATTAGAGTACAACTAGCTGCCGTTTCTAATTTTCATATTGGTATGTTTAATTCTAGCATAATGTCTCATAAGCTCTGCAACGCCTTTATGAAAGGAACATCTCTTCTTAGACCCCCAGTTAGAGATCCTCCTCCTCTTTGGGATCTCAATTTAGTTTTAGCTTCCTTAATTTTGCCTCCCTTTGAACCGGCAGCATCATGTTCTTTAAAATTTCTTTCTTGGAAGACACTTTTTCTGGTTGCTATCACTTCAGCTAGACATGTCTCAAAACTTCAAGCACTATGTATTTGTCCTCCTTACCTGGTGTTTCACAAGGACAGAGTTTCTCTGAGGACCAATCCATCCTTTATGCCTAAAGTCTGCTCAGAGAACAATTTAAATCAATCCATAGATCTCCCAGTTTTCTTACCTAATCACAGCAACAAGGCAGAATACAAGTTCCACCAATTGGATGTGCACAGACAATTGCGTTTTTACCTCCATAGAACTAAGGAACTAAGAAAGTCAGACCAGTTATTTCTTTCTTATGCTTTCAACAAACAAGGCTTTCCAGTTTCTAAAGTGACCCTATCCAGATGGTTATCTGATACTATTGCCTTTATCAATTATGAAATAAAGATCTACCAGCTAAACCAAAAGGTCATTCCACAAGAGCATTAGCCACCTCTGTAGCTTTTCAGTCTAGGTTGCCCATAGACTCAATCTGTGCAGCTGCCACTTGGGCAAACCCTCACACTTTTATCTCTAATTACAAGGTAGATATGGTCTCCTGGAGAAGAGCTTCCTTTGGTTCTACTGTTCTGAAG
Organism: Protopterus annectens; assembly: GCF_019279795.1. Classification (NCBI taxonomy): domain Eukaryota; kingdom Metazoa; phylum Chordata; order Ceratodontiformes; family Protopteridae; genus Protopterus; species Protopterus annectens. The sequence continues at coordinate 1,854,916,149 of NC_056725.1, read as the reverse complement.
AGTCTGTTCCAATGAGCCACCCAGGATTTTAGTTGCTAGGGACGCTGTCCCAAACAGCAAGAATGAAGGTGAGATGGACAACTTAACATATAGAAGTTATGTATATACCTTAATATTCCATGTTAGTTGTCTTCATCTTGCCTTCCTTCTTGCATCCCTCCCTCCTTCCCTCTTCCTAGAGGGTTGTGAGGAGTTCCCTTTTGTTTTCACTGGCTGAGCATCTTTTATTACTTCACATGCCAGGTAATTTATAACTCTTTCCTTGTTTAGGTGTATTGGACAACCAGTTTTTAGGAACTGGTTACTCTACTTATGTCTATTGTGCGCTATCACAAACGAGATCTGGGTAGCTGACGTTGGGCATGTTGGGATAAGGGGTAGCCTCGAGCCAGTAAAAAGCTCTCGAGCTATAGAAGATGGCCGAGTCGGAGCCGAGGATCAGCTCTGAACCCAAACAGCAAGAAGGAAGGCGAGATGAAGACAACTAACATGGAAAGTTATGGTAGGTACATAACTTCTTTTTTGACATTAATGCCTTAGCAGGTGTCTTTCTACATGTTGCCGATAAAAGGGCACATTTAACTGTTATCACAGCCCTTATTTACATCCATCATTATGTCTTTGGCTTTCTAGTGGTGCACTATTGCACCAGAGTCCAAGGTACACTCCCATTTTTTCCATAACTTTTTAATGAAGTGCAACTCCGCTGAAACATGCTTAATGACTGTAACTGACAATTACTATGTTTTGTTTTAACCACCTGATTTAATTAAGAGTTGTATGGTGTGGCATGTTAATACAGTGGTCTGCAGGTGCAATGGTTTGGCTTCAAAATATAAGACAGGTGTTATTTTGTAAGTGTGTATTACAATTTTAAAAACACATATAGTCAATATAGCTCTATTTCGCTGAGCTTAAGTAAGCTGCACGATGCAGCGTGTCACACAGCATCGCACTAAAAAATATAAAGAAAAGAAAAATGGGGCGATAAGAAAGTGGTGAAATGTGGTGCAAGCAGGAGGAAAAACATAATGAAAGGCAGGTAGGGATGTACAGGATGGGTATAGGAAAGAACAATAGTTATCCATTTCTTCTACAGCAACAACTGTGCACTGTGACAGAATTTTTACATGACTTTGAACACTCACCCGCAGAAAGAGAGGTGAGGACAACATAACTGCATTGTCAAGCCAATTGGACCAAATTACATGTGTTCAGTGGGCATGTGTGAGAAATGGAGAGCTATGTACAGGACAATATATATATATTTTTTTTTTTGGGGGGGAGACAGGTGCCCATTTGTTTTTTTAAAGTGAGAGTGGAATGTAGGGAATGGGACAAAGGTACATGTGGGGGAGGTAGGTTGGGTAGATGAGGATGCATTTGCAGACAGAGAAGACAGACAAGACAGCAGACAGGGGCAGTGTGTGACACATGAGGGGGTGAACACCTTGGATAGGGAGGGTATGTGCCTCCACAAGGCAGCAGCGTGACTCACATCCCCACCCATGGGACTGTCAGCACTGTTTCATTACTGCCCAGGGCTGGCAGTGGTCGAGGCTGGGCACCGGGGTGAGACTGCCCCACCAGGTTGTCCAGCATGTCATCAATCCAACACAGGTGGAGTTCAAACCCAGAGTAGAATATCCTGTGCACCAAAACTGTCAGCTCAGCCTGGGTGACAACTCCCCCTCCACCACCACTCCCAGAAGGGGGCCCAGCCCCACCTGTGGGGCAGTACTACCCGATGCCACAGATAGTGCAGGGGCAGCAGAGGGGGTACCACCAGTCTAGGTCCCAGACATGCTGGGACTTGGTGCCACGACCAGAGGAGGCAAGGCAGGCAGATAGAACTGGCCTACCTCGATATGCTGTGGTAAATGAGATATAACAATAAGTTAAGGTTAGTAATAACCAAACCATTGTTAGTATTAACAGAATGGTACATCATAGTTATTAATTCAAATACAGTTTAAAGTATATTATGTGTAACACAAGATTAAGTAGCATTACCTCCTCTTCCTCTCCCCTCCCGTAGTCACCCTGCCTCATACCGTCTTATCATCACATTCCTTCCACTGCAGGCTGTGGTTCACCCTTTACCCCCCCCCCCTTCTCAGTCAATCTCTCAGACCTGCTTTAACATGCTTAACTACCTCACTTCATCTCAACTCCAAATACATATCCAACTGACTTACACCTAGCTTCCTCTCACTACCACATATACTACTCACTCAGTCTCCTCTCTTACGCCTCTGTCTTCTCATTCCATCCCATTAGCCCATCTAGCCTGTTCCACCTTTGTGTGGAGCTTCTGCTTTATATCTGTTTGAGTTTACTGCAATATTTGTATATAAGATTTAGGTATATGAGTTTAGAACAGTATCCGTTTGAGCTTAGTACTATATATATAATCCTACCTTTATTCATAGCCTCTAGCTAGATATTGGTATATCTGTTCATTACTATGTTTCATATTGTATGTATAGCTAATGTTTGCTGCAGTATGTTTTATTCGCTATTGTATGCACATTCGATTGTTCTTCATGTACTCTGCTGCTCATTTATTGTTCTGTGGAGCTTTTTTCCTCAGGCCTCCACTGAAAAAGGACCTGTCTCCAGTTGGAATTTCTCGGTAAACAAATGTAAATTAATTAATTAATTAATTAATTAAATAAACATAACAGTCAGTATGTTAACAGCATGCCAGTAAGAATTAAGCCATTATGCCAACAAAACAGTTATTTTAACAAAGTATATGTGATTATTGAATCATAATAACACATAAAAACAATAAATCACATTTTACCAAAATATAGTTAGTTTAACAAAATATGTTAATATTAAATCATAATAATAAATAGCAATAATAAATAAATAAAGATAAGGGGACAGAGAGAAAAGATTCAATGACTGACAGTGCAGATTATATCCCTGTAAACACTGATAGTAAATACTCTACAGGTGTGTAGTGTCAATTTTGAGTACAGTGACTACAGTTCTCCTATAGCTGATGTAGAACATACACACCTCTCAGGTGTTAGCAGTTGTCATTATGGACCAAGCAATAACAAATGCAGGTACACAACTACACAGAACAGTTTCACATAGTATGGACTTATATAACTATCAAGGTGTTCTGTAAGCAGATTTGGTAATAAATTGCATTCCAGATAATCATTTTTTTCTGGTACTCCTGTGACAGACAGATTTGGTAGTTTTAATTACATTATGAGAAGTCGTGACACTTGAGAGGCATGTTTGTGTACAGTACATAAACTAGACAACCATCATGCCTTAGTTGGCAGGCATGGGAATATAATCCAATAGTTGTGACTGCAGGGGACATCTGCAAATAATGTAACAATTGACTGCAGCAACTTAGTACAGACATGCAAGGAATACAGCCATACTGGAGATATATAGACAGATACATTTAGGAATCAACAAGGCTGCTTAACACTTTATTGGTATTGCTGGTAAATTACTGTGAAGACCACACACAATATCTGTCCATAGAGTGGGCTACCTCAACCTTATACCTTTATTACCTGGAGCAGAAGGAACAGAGAGCATTATGTGACTGATATTAGTTTTGCATTCTACAGCTATTACAGTGTTACACTTGATTGCAGCAACCTTATCATAGACAAGCAATGCATACAGCTCTACTGCAATTTTTATGACAACACAATCCTGCTGTACACCATTTTGCTTACTGTTATTGGTATTGTTTATTATTTATTGCAATATAGTTGTTATTGTTCATTTATTGCACTACAGCTCTAATTGCCCATTTATTGCACTACAGTTCTACTTGCCCATTTATTGCACTACAGTTTTTTATTGTGTGTATTTTATTGCAGTAAACACTTTGCTCTTTCTTGCTTATTGCACTACAGTTAGGATAATAAATCTGTACTTACCACATTCTTGGTGCAACCTGGCCAGGCGACGGGCATGGGACTCAACATTGCGAGCCCTCTCAGCTGCAGCTGTTGGGAGAGAAGCACACCATTATGCATTCCAGTTTTGCAGACATTCAGCTTGCATTTTGGTAAAACAGTGAAAAACATACTTACATATTTGTGAGGCATGCCCAGCTCTTGTCTCTTGGACCCAGGTGTCCAAGGTTCCCCACTTTCTCATCTTCAGGTCATCATAATGGTGGCAACACTGCTCACCACTGCAGGTGATACTAGTAGCAGTGGTGAGTTCCCTGGCCAACTGGTTCCAGGACTCTGCCTTACATTCCGAGCCCTGAAAACCACCCTGCATCAGCCTGGGTTCATGATTCTTTATTAGAAGCCCAACAAAGACCCTGGACTCCTGCACACCCCATCTCTACACCCGAAAGCTGGCACCTTCACCAGCACTGCCTGCCATATCAACAGCTGATAAAACTCCAAGGAATGGTGCAGAATTCCCACCTATTGGCCTCAATATAGGATGTTTTTCCACACTTACACATCATTGAGCAACATTCAAAAAAACGCCGGATTGCTTAACATCATGCAAACCAGCTAAGCAGTGAGTAAACTCACACAACAGTGGTTTTAGTCAAGCATAGCACCATGCAAAGAGTAGCAGGCACTATCATGTTTAAGATGTGCTTAGCACTATGCAACACTGCCAAATATAACAATTTTGTGTTTAAATTAAACTAAAAAGCACATTACAAACATTTTATGAGTGGTACAAACTCAAACCCAGGACCTATTATATATTAGGCCATAATTCTACCCATTTAGCTACTTGGATATTATGAAAACTAGTATACCTTCACATATACTATTAGGCTACCTGTTAGCATCCTAAGCACAGCACCTCACTGAGCAAACATGCTCAAACAGACCTAGAAATAAATAATTAATTACATCCAATTTCTACTTTTAGATGTCTGACAGGTGTCAGCTATGTATGTATAAGCACTGCTTGGATCTGCTGTGCTCCGAGCTGCACAAACAGCAAATGAAAAAAAACAAAAGAAAAATACAGAAAATTAATTATAATTAATTACATCCAGTTTCTATTTTTAGATGTGTAAAAGGTGTCAGCTGTCTATATGTAAGCACAGCTTGGCATTGCTGTGCCCCGCGCCACACTGCTCAAACATACAGTAATTAAAAAAATCTATGAAAATAACATAATCCACATTTAAAACATTTCAGCCATAGCAGGGAGCTTTACAGGGAGCCTCACCCTGTATATAACATCTAAACCAGGCATCCACAATTATGGCTAGCCTCTACACGTCTCCCTACATGGACTCAATATTCCTGTTCCTATGCTCTTCCCTCAGCAGCATGCCATCATTGATATGCATGGTGCACTGCCGAGGAGGAACCATGGCGATGTACATGGATACATTCCATGTAGGCTCTACACAGTGCCTACATAGATTTTATTAAATCCTGGGGTACATCTAGGCAGTTCTGTTTCTGTATCATAGCTAAAAAATAATTTCCTTAGTTAGATCAGTTTGCTCACCCATTATTTCTGATAGAATAGTCTGCAGGGAACTTTTAAAATCTGGCAACTCATAACATTCCCAGAAAATATGCTTCTAATTATCTCTTTCTTCCCCATCACACCTCCAACATTTGCTATCTGGAGTTTACTTCGGGCATAAAAATACCTATGTAAACACTTCCAAGCAAAGATCCTAAATCTTCTGGACTTTGTTGCATATTTGGGAAACATACATATATCCTCCCATTGTTTCTTTCAGAATTGCTTATCCAATCTCTCCTCCCAATCCTTTCTAATCTCCCCTGATTGATTATTATAGTTATCATGCAATATTTTAAACATTCTGCTAATTATTCCTTTTTTTGACAGCAGCTTCTGTTCTAGATTCTACTAAAAACTCTACCAGTGCTGTTTTTTCACTTAGGATCACCCTATTTCTTTCTCTTTGCCTATACTTTGAGACCAATCCTTGATAGGAAAGGCAATATCTAGCCTGTAGTCCAAATAATTTTTTGGCCTCTTCCCATTCTATTACCTTTCCCTCATTAATTATTTGCTCCCAATACCTTGTTTCTTTTCCCAGTTTTCTCCAGTAAATTTCAGCCCTCTCTTGTCTAGTGTCTCTATGCCTAATTGCAGTCATCCCTATTGGCAGAATCTCCTTTCTTAATTCCCATGTTGGCTTGGGTATTAGAAAACTTGTTACTACTTTATGAATATAATATTCTGTATGGTCATTGTTAATCTCCTTAAGGATCTGCATCCAAAATCTCCTTGTTTCTTGATCTTTCCCCCTGTTTCATCATCATCCCTTTCCACTTTTAATTAAAGCTTTCTGCATGTGCTATGTATAGGAGCCTTAACTGTGTTTCTCTGAAATACCCCTTCAAATTGGGTAATTCCAAACCACCTTGTTCTATTGGAAGAATCGGCTTAACCCACTTACCTCTTGTCATCTTCCCACCCAGATAAAATCATTCAGCTTTTTATTAATTGCTATGGACAACTTCTCCTCTAGTTGATAAAAATATGCCTGAATAAAACTAAAGGGACTAAAAACATTTTAACTGCTTGTATCTTCCTATCAATATCCATAAACAAGAGCTACCAATTTCTCATTTTTTTGCATTGTCTTTTTATTTAGTCTCTTCCCACATATCCTTAGTGGCTACACCAGAATAATTTTAATCCATACTACTCAGTACTTCATTTTATCATGTCTCCATAAATATGGATATTGCTGAACCAATTTGTGTGTGGGTACATAGATTACAGCTATTGCCTCTGTTTAGCTTCATTCATTTTGTTTGACGAAAAGACTTGAAACTGTCTCGAAATGTTCCACAACACTGAAATGTCCTTTTCTGGTTTTATCAGGTATAAAAATAAAATCATCTGCAAAAATAGAACCAGCTTTTCTTGACTACCATACCAATTAAATCCTTGAATTTCTGAGTCCCTTATTTGCCTTGCCAGTGGTTGTAAATATAATGCAAATAAAAAAGGGGAAAGAGGACACTCCTGCCTGGTACCTCTACTGAAACAGAAATTATCAGATAGGAACCTACCCACTTTAATTTTTGTCTATGAGAAGTGACATCAATGGCTATATTATCAAGAGAGAAGACTTTACATTTTGTTTTTTTTTCTTGAAAGAGGGTCTGTGGAAAAAAGTAGTAGTTTTGTCTTTTTTGGGTTGAGCATGAGTTGTGAGTAATGACACCATGTTTCAGTGGCTGTTAAAGCTTCCTGAGTAATGTTTTGGAGGTGTACCATGTTTTTAGATGTGCAAATGAGAGTGGAATTATCTGTGTAATGTATTAAGGTGGCCTGCTGTGTGGATGAATAGAGGGCATTGGAGAAAATGTTAAAGATGAGGGGACCAAGGGTAGAGCCCTGTGGTACACCAGTGGTGACAGGAAGGTAAGAAGAGATTGTGGAGTGCCTTAGTCCCTTATTTTCATTACCAATGATTCTAAATATAATGGAAATAACAAAGGGGAAAGAGGACACCCCCTGCCTGTTTCCTTTGCTCAAGCAGAAATTATCAGAAAGAAGCCACCCACTTTACTTTTCACCTCTGATCCCTCATATATATCCTCCTAATCAACTTTATACTTTTATCAGTGAATGTAAACGCTTCCAATGCTCTGCTCGTAAAGCCCCAGCTTACTCTGTCAAATGCTTTCTCTGTATCAAGACCCACCAACAACAGTGATATTTTCTTACATTATACACAAGGAGGAGCCAGGGATCTGCACACCAAATTCGAAAATCCATAAAAATGTCCAAACCAATAATAAACGTTGAGTACAAGTTTACTTACTTGGTTTGGACATTTTTATGGATTTTCAAATTTGGTATGCAGATCCCTGGCTCCTCCTTGTGTAGCAGTTGGTTTTGTCTTTTTTATTGTTGAGCTGATTTTCTTACATTATGCTTTCCTCTGGATCGTCAGTATTCTGGCTAATGTTATCAAATGTTTGCCTCTCCTCCACAAAACCACAGTGATCCATGTCTATCAATGTTGACATCACTTTTGCTATTCTTTTAGCCATTACAGACATAAACACTTTATAATCATGGTTTAGTATTGAAATGGGCCTGTATAAAGCTGGATTTCATGGATCTTTACCCTCTTTAGGTATTATGGGTACCACCACTTTCTTCCAAGATGTTGGGACTTCTCCTACTCTTAAAATACAGTTAAACAAAACTTTCCAGATCTTTATCAGTTTTTCCCTCCTAGCTTCCAAACATCAATAGAAATAACATCCATTCTTGGGGACTTTTCTGTAGAATGGTTATACATCACCATTTTTATCTAATCTCCTCCTGTCCTGTTAGTAATTGAGCCTCATCTACCTCTAACTCTGGCATGTTTCACATTTCCATAAACATTTCCATTTGCATCTTTTTCTTGATTTCTGTACTTCTCTGCTTTATACAAATTTTCATAAAATTTCTGAAATATTTCTAGTACCTCTATAGGATCTGTTGTTATCTTCCTTGACATAGGCTTCCTAAGCTTGGCAACAGCCTCTTCTACTTTCTGTTGCCTGAGTTACTGTGCTAAATGTTTTTGTGCTCTGGAGTTATCAAATAATGGTTGCTTATCAGCAATCTTTCTAAACTCATGCATAATATTGAGGTAATCCCTTATTTTCTGTTTAGCATTCTGCAATTGCCCTTCTTCTTGTTCTGTGAGACTCGCCGTATTATGCAATACTTTAACCTTTGTCAGTCCCGCTAAATAATTCTTGTTACTTCTGAACCTTATCTTTCTCTCTCTCTCTCTGTCTCTTTTACTTCCACCACATTTTTAAACTACACTTTAATTTTATCCCACTCCCTAGCTATATTTTCAGAATACATTTCTATCTTGTCTAATAACCCCCAAATAATTTCCCCTACCCATTTCTTAAATTCCTGTCTTTTTAACATATAGGTGGAAAATGCCAGTGTCTCATTTTTATTCCATTACCCTGCATTTTTATTTTAGTTATTACTGGTGAGTGATCTGAAATAGTTGTTGGATGTGTATCAAAACTTTGAATTGAATGCACATGTTCCCAAAAAGTGTAAGTTCTGTCTAGCCTAACCCAGTTTTTGGATCTTGGGGAATAATATGTAAATTCACTCCAAACTCCTACTACTGAATTCATATCTTCCATGCAAAACATGTTCATAAATTTCTTCAAAAATCTACACTCCTTTGTTATATTTTCCCTTCTGGGTCCCCCCGATACATCTTCATTGCTGCAAATCAAATTCTAATCCCCAACTAAAAGTAATTTTACCTGCTGAAAGCTGATTATTTCTCCCAGACTTTTCTTAAGTTCCATTATAGCACTTTTAGGTGGAATATACATGCCAGTATAATCCTCCTCACTTGCCAGTAGCCCCTTAGTACTACAAGTCTACCATTGTTTACTTTCTTATCCTCTTCTATCACTACTAGAGCTCCTCTTGCACATAATTTAAGTACTCATCTTTTCCTTTGTCCCAGGTATTCTGCTGAATAACTGTCCTGAAAACCTTTCTTTATCCAATTCACATGCTTAGTTCTTTCCAAATGTGTCTCCTGTAGCATAGCTATTTGCACTCCACATTTTTTTAATATAGCACACTATTCTTTCTTTTTGGTATATATCTGTGACAGTATTTACATTTAAAGATAAAATAGAAAGTGTCATTGGGTTAAAAGGTCATTATTTCCACCTGTTATGTGTAAAAGCTTGTTTGTTAGGTGTCTAGTTCCAGTTTTTGGATTACAAGCATACACTAGTGTTTGGCAGGTTGTTCATTTATACAGTTGCTTCTTGTCATATCCATTTGAGCCTATGTCACATCTTACAAAACATTTTGTTTTATTAAAAGCCCTCAAACAAAAACAAACACACCACCAATACACCCCTAAAATCTATTAACTTAATAATAACACACAAAACTATGTAATCTTCAAATATTAAAGTTTTACTCTCTTAATTGGAGCAATTTTTACAGACTGACAGCTATACATACAGACATAGATTAACCTAAAAGGAAGGTTATCCATGCTAAGATGCATGGTACAGCCTGTACGTCTACTAAGTTCTGTCTGTTTTTGTCTTATTTTTATTCCTCTCCCAAATTAGGAAAACACTTGAATGCTTTCAGAAAACATTATCTCCTAGCCATTGAAATAAAGAAGTATTCTGTTATGCTACTGTTTATCAGACAGTTTATCAGACTGTTTCCATGGAGACATGAGACCCAGATACACAGTTGCTTCTACAAGCACTTATTTATTTGCTAGGGGAAAACGTTTTAGTATATTCAATGTTCTTTTTTATTTATAAGCTTTCTCTTAAAACTTGTAGATCAAGCCAAGGGCCTTAATTCAGTAATTCCCCTATGCAAGCATGAGAAAAAGCACTTGTTTACTTTAGTATCCCAATTCTCCTGTTGTTTTCCTGGAAAAAAAAGAAAAAAACAAAAAAAAAATCCTTGTTTCCCGCCTTTCCTAAACTAGAATAGTCCCTTATACAGGCTTTGCTGTATTCTGGACTTTTGGATAGTTCCTGTGTTGCCCATTTCCTTACTTGGATAGAGGGAAGTTTCTTTGCTCACCAGTGGGAGTGGCGAGCCTTGAGCAGCCTATCTGTCCCTGAAGGAGTGACCTCAGCACAAGAATCTTGTAGTAATTGGCTGTTTTGGGCCATTTCTAGCTCTTTGAAGTTCCCTGCATAAAACCCGCTTTGGCGCATTTTTTCGCTTATCCTACTCAGCAACAGCTCCTCGTGGTCCTGCAGATTGGTACTAGCAGCAGAGAAACAAAAAGAGTGACTGCTTTCAAGGTATATGTATATTTTCTCTGTTGCTACCTGTGCGACCGTCCTTTCTCATAGAAAAGCGAGTTTACACTGCTGATTTAACTGTTATAAGCTTGTTTTTGTGTTTTCTATTACCTGCACTTAGTTTAAAAGTTGGTTTGTTATATTTAACTGTTGAGGCTGCCCACTCAAGTGCGCTTGCCTGTGCATTGAATATACTGTAATTCTCCTGTTGTTTTCCTGAAAAAAAAAGAAAAAAACAAAAACAAAATCTTTGTTTCCCGCTTTACCTAAACTAGAATAGCCCCTTATACAGGCTTTGCTGTATTCTGGACTTTTGGATAGTTCCTGTGTTGCCCATTTCCTTACTTGGATAGAGGGAAGTTTCTTTGCTCACTAGTGGGAGTGGAGAGCCTTGAGCAGCCTATCTGTCCCTGAAGGCGTGACCTCAGCACAAGAATCTTGTAGTAATTGGCCATTTTGGGCCATTTCTAGCTCTTTGAAGTTCCCTGCATAAAAACCCGCTTTGGCACGTTTTTTTCACTTATCCTACTCAGCAACAGCTCCTCGTGGTCCTGCAGAGTGGTACTAGCAGCAGAGAAATAAAAAGAGTGACTGCTTTCAAGATATAAGTATATTTTTTCTGTTACTACCTGTGCGACCGTCCTTTCTCACTGAAAAGTGAGTTTACACTGCTGATTTAACTGTTATAAGCTTGTTTTTGTGTTTTTTATTAACTGCACTTAGTTTAAAGGTTGGTTTGTTATATTTAACTGTTGAGGCTGCCCACTCAAGTGCGCTAGCCTGTACATTGAATATACTGTAATTCTCCTGTTGTTTTCCTGAAAAAAAAAGAAAAAAACAAAATAAAATCCTTGTTTCCCGCCTTACCTAAACTAGAATAGTCCCTTATACAGGCTTTGCTGTATTCTGGACTTTTGGATAGTTCCTGTGTTGCCCATTTCCTTACTTGGATAGAGGGAAGTTTCTTTGCTCACCAGTGGGAGTGGGGAGCCTTGAGCAGCCTATCTGTCCCTGAAGGAGTGACCTCAGCACAAGAATCTTGTAGTAATTGGCCGTTTTGGGCCATTTCTAGCTCTTTGAAGTTCCCTACATAAAAACCCACTTTGGTGCATTTTTTTCGCTTATCCTACTCAGCAACAGCTCCTCGTGGTCCTGCAGAGTGGTACTAGCAGCAGAGAAACAAAAAGAGTGACTGCTTTCAAGATATAAGTATATTTTTTTCTGTTACTACCTGTGCGACCGTCCTTTCTCGCCAAAAAGCGAGTTTACACTGCTGATTTAACTGTTATAAGCTTGTTTTTGTGTTTTTTATTACCTGCACTTAGTTTAAAAGTTTGTTTGCTATATTTAACTGTTGAGGCTGCCCACTCAAGTGCGCTAGCCTGTGCATTGAATATACTGTAATTCTCCTGTTTTCCTGAAAAAAAAAAGAAAAAAAACAAAAAAAAAATCCTTGTTTCCCGCCTTTCCTAAACTAGAATAGTCCCTTATACAGGCTTTGCTGTATTCTGGACTTTTGGATAGTTCCTGTGTTGCCCATTTCCTTACTTGGATAGAGGGAAGTTTCTTTGCTCTCCAGTGGGAGTGGGGAGCCTTGAGCAGCCTATCTGTCACTGAAGGAGTGACCTCAGCACAAGAATCTTGTAGTAATTGGCCATTTTGGGCCATTCCTAGCTCTTTGAAGTTCCCCTGCATAAAAACCCGCTTTAGCGTGGCTTTGCGCGATTGTGCGCATAGCTCAGCATTGGGCAGCTCCGCTTAATCGGGTTTAAACTATTCCCGGCTCCACAAAGTCTGCTCTTCACTTTTTCCCTTAGAACTGCTCTATCTCTCAAATTAAATACCCTATTCTCAATCTAAGGCCCTGCACTTGCCCAAATAAGCAATCTTACAATCTAGCACTAATAAACTAAAAGCACTACATCCTCATATACTCTCCAAAATTACCTTGTCCCCTATTGGTCCTTTCTAATTAAGTGATAAAAGAGTTCCCTTTACTACTCTAGCATGTCCAAAGGTCAGTTAATGGTTTCCTCTCCAGTCCAGCTGGTGAATCTGGGAATCCTGAGGCAATGTTACAACTGCCTCATGTACACAGACAACCCTCTCCTCCTCCAAACAGGTTCAAACATATGTGAGAGATGCAACCATATAGCCAAACTGGAGGCTGAGCTCTCTCACCTCAGAACTGGTGAAACCAGTCAGGTGGAGAAGGTAACCTCACACAACACTAATCCAGTCTCACATAGTCCTACCACAACAGCAAACCAAACACATAAACACACAAAAACATACTCGGAGGCTCTAAATAAAAATCTACCTAAGCAGCAGAGACTTCCAAAGCAGACACCCAAGCAAACGCTACCCCACAGCAAAACACGTGCAACACATAGCTCACAAAGTCAGTGTGCCAAACAGTCACAGCCCTTAAGGCTGAATAACACACCTGATACACTTGTAATAGGTGATTCTATAGTCAGACACACTGACGTCCCGCTCACCAGGCTGAACAAGGAGAAGGTCACAGTGAGCTGCCAGTCAGGCGCTAGGATCCGCCACATAACGCAAGCACTCAGGTCACTCCAAAGCAAGTAAAAATATGATTCTGTCATAGTACATGCTGGTGTGAATGACCTGAGACGTACCTCCCTCAACTACATGAAAAGAGACATAGAGGAGCTCTCCGATCAAGTAGCCCAGGCCGGTATGACGCTGACCTTGAGCAGCATCCTACCCTCACCTGGAATGATGCCGCAATATAAAGACAAAATGATCGATTTTAACAATTGGCTAAAATTTTGGTGTCATTCAAAGGGGATCCAGTGCCTGTCAGCCTGGGATGACATGCTCGACAAGCCACGTTGCTTCGCTAGGGACAGCTTGCACCTGTCACCCCTGGGCTTTCAGATACTGGCAAAGGCTCTTGCCAACCCCATAGTGCCTTTTTTAGGCAAGGCTCAAAAGATGAACCCACCTCCATAGAAAACACAAAGAACAAGAAACTAAGGGTAAAGCTGCTAAACGCCAGAAGTCTGAACCTTAAAATGCATGCACTCAAAGCTCTCCTCAGTATGGAGAACATCAATATCTGTGCAGTGACAGAAACCTGGTTCAAGGCTCCAGAGAGCACCCCAGCACTACCAGGTTATACCTCATATCATGCTTTTTGACCCCAAAACTCGGACCGAACCACAAAAGGAGGGGGAGTATCCATATTTATCAAGGATACCCACACCTCCAGGTTAGTGGCGTTGCACGAATCATCAGAAACCATCCATGTGCAACTAACACTGGGCAAAACTGCCTTTCAGTTTATAGCATGCTACAGACCACTGTCTCAAAATCAGGAATCCCACTCGGCTTTCCTGAAAACATTGGAGAACATAAAGATCTCTCCAAACACCATTATATTGGGTGACTTCAACTACCCAAGCATAGACTAGAAGCATTACTCAAGCCCCAACACCCTAGCCCAAAGGTTCCTGGAATTTATAAACTCAAATGCCATGGAATAACTAGTCACAACTCTCACAAGAGGGGAAAACATACTTGACTTAATCATCACCAACATGGGGACCCTATGCTCCACACCGGAAGTATACCCCTCATTGGTAAGATCAGACCATAAATTAATTTCACTGGATATCCAAAACCCGACCCCACTCCCAGCCCAGAAAAACCACAGTGAAAAACTTCTCAAAAGCGAACTTCACACTTCTCAAAACTGAGGTGGAATCCTTCAAGGCCCCCGGGCCAGTGGAAACTATGGCCCAAACCACAGAATCCTATATAAACGCATTCTATGGACACCTCCAGGAATGCATGGATCATGCTATCCCAAACAAAACCAAGACCCAATCATCCAAAGGCAAGCGTCCAGTCTGGTGGACCCCAGCCATAAATAAGTTGTACAACAGAAGGAGGAAGCTACTACATGATAGAGCAAAATCCCTAAAAGGGAAGGCATCTCTGATCAGTACTACCAAAAATTACGATCCCTCATAAAATCCTCCAAGGCCAGCTTCGAGAGAAAAATTGCACAGGACACTAAAGACAATCACAAGGCTTTCTTTAGCTATGTTAGGAACCTGGGATGCAACTCCAAGATATGCTCAGAGTTGATTCTAAACGACAAAAAATACACTGAACCCACAGACATTGCCAACATCCTGGCAGACAGGTTCAGTACAAACTTCTCCCCCCCCCCCCAAAAGAGCAAATATCTATCCCAGCAGAGTGCAGCCTCCCTAACATCTCAGATGCTCAGGTGAAAGCCGCCATCTCCAAAGCAAAAAACACTGCTTCAATGGGACCAGACGGAGTCCTGGGTTGCGTCCTACATGAACTCCAAGAAGAACTAAATCCTCATGTAAAACTGCTGCACAATCTCAGCCTCACTACAGGATATGTACCCAAAGAATGGCATACAGCAACATTGGTCCCACTCCACAAAGGTGGTGCCTCAATGGACCCTGGTAACTATCGCCCCATAAGCCCGACTAGCCTTATCTGCAAGGCCATGGAGAGGATCATCATGAAACTCATAAACAAAGACATTGGGGACCTACAGACACTAGATTCTACCCAATTCGGCTTTGTCAAGGGCAGATCCTGCCTCTTGAAGCTGGTCAACTTTTTCGAAACAGTCACCAAGGACATAGATGAAGGGAAGGTAGTCCACACAGCCTATCTGGACCTCGCAAAAGCATTTGACACAATATCCCACTCAGGCATCATAGATAAGCTATCCAGCTTAAATATAAACCCCTATGTCACAAGATGGGTTGCTAACTGGCTCAAAGACAGAACCCACAGAGTCAGAATTGCCAGAGCCATGTCAGACTCGAAACCGGTTACAAGTGGTGTCCCACAAGGCTCTGTTCTGGGACCTCTCTTGTTCGGCATATACTTTTCCGAGGTACAGGCCAACACGGGAGGACTATGGCTGACCAAGTTCGCAGATGACTGCAAACTCGGCACCATAATTGATTCTTCAGCTGACATGAACATCCTCCAAAAAGGTCTCACAGAGACGGATAATTGGTGCCAGAGCCATGGCCTAAAGCTAAATGCTAAAAAGTGTATAGTCATACCCTTTGGCAAAAACAAAGTGCCCACAAATTACCACATAGGTGGTAACCCATTAAGTACGGAAGAAGTAATTAGGGACCTGGGGACCCAAGTTGATAGCAATCTCTCCTTCGACAACCACATCGCCAAAGTGGTTAGAAAGACCTTCTACATAGCCCACCTTATCACGAAAGGATTCACATCTAGATCAAGTGAGGTAATAGTGCCCCTTTATTCATCCCTCATCAGGCCCATCATAGAATACAATGCCCCTTTTGGGATGTACCTTACCCGACACCTGCAGCAACTAGAAAGACCCCAAAAGTACCTCACAAAGAGGATCAAGGGACTCCAACAGATCCCATATGCTGCCCGGTTAAAAAAACTCCAGCTCTACTCAGCTGCATACCGCCTCCTTCGTGGCGATCTATGCCTGACATACAAAGCTATGTCCAACCCAGAATTAATGGACATGCTCCACCTCAGAAAATCTAAATCCCTTAGAACCACACACTCGAGGGACTTGAACCTCAGCACAGAAATAAATAGAACATGCTGGAGGGACAGATTCATAACCCAGAGGCTCCCTTCACTCTGGAATAGAATCCCAGTCCATGTTAGGCAGAGCACCTCACTGACTGATGAGTGGATGGGAGATCATAGGTTTACCCCAGGGATTACTTCTGTGTCACTACTAGACAAAGGCACAGTAATCTAACCTTAGAAAGGGCACAGCAAACTCAAATCAAAGGGTGGCGAAAGCCAAACACACTCCGGCTAGGCTTATAAATGCCCCAGGGTAGATAGCCTAGTATGAACCTATGAACACTTGAAATAATAGAGAAAGCTTTACGTTATAGCATACGGATTATATCATGCATTATAAAAATACTACTGTTAAAAACAAAAGTTTGTTTTACTTACAGTTAAACTCCTCCCCTCCTCTTCCCCTCTCCTAAATGTTCTTCCAGTTATTAATGGCATGAAGTAGGGCATATGCTTTAGAGTCCCCTACAAGTTTAACAAAGTCAAAAAATCCAATATTTCCAGGTTTTCTTGTTCTTTCATGTTTCACATATTTAATTAATGCTTTGTAATCCCATATTTATTTGTCAATTTCTGACTTCCTGATATTATTCCTGTTGATCTTCATCTTCCAAATCCAGTCTGCTTCATTCCCATCATACTCCTGGTAATTTTAGTCAACACTTGTGCTTTTTTTCTGTTTCTCAAGCATTTTCCATTGCAACATTAGAAAAGGTTTCACCAGCACAGTCCCTCTGTAAGCTTTATTACCAGAAGAACAAAAGCAGAATCTCCTGTTTAGTAGCTCACTTTTTGTTGGACAAACATTTTTATTCCCTCGTTAGCATGTTCTGCATCAAAAAAATGACTTTGTCCCTTCAGGAAAAAATATTCTGAAAATAGGTAGGTACAGCAGTTTGAATCTCATGCCTGCTTCTCAACATTCCCTGATTAGTTGAATAAATTTACTCCTGTTCTGCTTGGTGTACGGTGAGTATTTTCCACAAACACTGTACTGTCTCCCATTTTTAGTACTTTGTCCTTCTGCCACAGTTTTGTCAGAATCAATTCTTTCTGCTGGTAGGATTGCATCTTTACTACTAAAGTTCTAGATTGCTTTCTTGTGGCCATGTTGGGAGCATACACAAGATATGCCCTTTCAATTAACAACTATTGCTGTGGAATACCAGTCCAGTTGCTTATTTGTGTGATTTCATAAAATTAATATAGTCTGTTCATTCCAGCTTCTCTGGTACAGCAAAAAATCTCAGGTTTTCCCTACATGCTCTACCCTCTAATTCTATCATTTTTTTAAGGTGGAAGGTCCTCCATTATGCAGGGAAATAACTATAGCTGTTCTCCATTCATTTAGTACAAAACCTGCATGGAGACTGAGAATGAACAGTGTTAGAGGAGTGGCTAAATCATGCTTCATACTGTTTACGATGCATCCAGAGATATTGTTAGGACCCATCAATCCTGTGTTTTTAGCTTTTGATAGCACTTTTAGGACTTAGTATTGTGTGACCGATGGAGACTAGCCAGTTTTGGGTATATCTTGAGGATCTGGAGGGGGGAGAGAGGAGTACATTTAGAGGTAAATTTATCAGCCAGTAGGTTCATTATATCTTCAACCTCAGTGTAGGTAACATCATTTACAATCTTGTCTTTGTAATTATCATCACTCCAAAATTACATTTGTGTCTTTCGGCTTTTCCCGGTTAGGGGTCGCCACAGCGGAACTCCGGTCCGCTAATGATTGGTAGTGGATTTTTACATACCAGGTTACAAGCCCTGATGCACAACCTTCAACGAAGGCACGCCCCATTCACGTATGCCTCCACACAAAAGACGCTCTAGCTGAGAATCGAACGGGACAACGTCTTGCTATGAGGCGACAATGCTACCGCAGCACTACCACCACAGTATATCACTCCAAAATTACATAAATTGCTGAATTCCTGCCTTCCCTTAAACATCACTCCTCCTCCTGGACATTATTTTGCACGTATTGCTTCTGCAATTTCAATTTATTTCTATATAATTTGCTCCTTCTCTTTTCTAAAGATTCCTCTTTCAGTTCTTTTATCTCTTTTATAATATGAATTACTTCAAATACAGTTGGTTTAAACTTTAATATCCATTTTCTAGTAATTGCTGTTTTTTGGCAACATAATTAAACTTAATAAGGCATTACCTTGTCTAGGCAATTCAGATCCTGTATCCCAGCTCAAAAAATATCCTTATTTACAGCCATTTGCTCAAACAACATTTATGATACAGTACTCTGTAGGGAATTTTTCAAATCTGACAACTCATTATGCTCCCCAAATACATTCCCAGTTACCTCTTTCTTCCACATCACACCTCCAACATTTGCTATCTACCTGAGGAAAACTTCTTTGAAGTCTGCTTGGGGTATAAAAATATCTGTGCAAGCACAAGTGCTCACAAGCAATGATCCTAAACCTTCTAGACTTTGTTACATATTTTCCTAAATTCTGCTTTCCTCTGGGTCATCATTGTTCTATTAATGATATCAAACCTTTACTTTCACACCACAAAACCACATTGATCCACATACATCAATTTTGGCAAAACCTTTGCCATTCTTTTAGCTAATGCAGAAATAAACACTTTATAATCATGGTTTAAAATCAAAATGGGTCTGTATGAAGCTGAGTCAGATGGGTCTTTACCATCCTCAGGTAATGCAGCCACCACAGCTTTCTTCCAATATGTTGGAGTTTCTCATGCTTTCAAAATACCACTAAATATCTTCTAGATTTGTATTACTTTCTTACCTGCTAACTTCCAACCATCCACAGGAATACCATCTCTTCCTGGAGACTTTCCTGAAGCTTGATAATACATCACTGTTGCCTCATCCCCTCCTATCTTAATTGTCTACTTCTATCCTTGGCATAATTAAGTCTTTCTTAAATATTTCCATGTGTGCTCTTTCTTGATTTCCATTTTTTTTCTGCTTTATACAGATTTTCATAAAATGCCTGAAATATCTCTAAAATCTTTACAGGATCTCTGGTTATTTTTTGTTGTAGGTTCCCCAAATTTGTAAAGAGCCCATTCTACTTTCTGCTGTTCAAGCTGTTGTGCTAATTTTTTTTCTGGAGTTATCAAAAATAGTTGCTTAAGAGCAATCTGTAAAAACGAATGCATATTATCCAGATAGTTTTTCATTTTTTCTCTTTAGCATGCTGCACTTGCACCTCCTCTTGTTTTCTGAGATACTCCTTATTCTGCGATACTTTAAACTTTGTCAGCCCCTCTAACCAAATTCTTATTACTTCCTAATCATATTTATTCCTTTTTATATCTACCCTATTTTAAAACATTTCCTTCTATCCCACTCACTAGCTATAACTTCTGAAGATATTCTATCCTCCCTAATAACACTCAAATAATTTCAACTACCAATTCTTTAAATTCCTCTATTTTTAACAGGTAGGTGTGAAAGCATCAGTGTCTCATTTTTACTTCAATACCCTGCATTTTATCTTGGTTTTTATTGGTGCAGGATCTGAAATATTTGTTAGATATGTAAAAAGCTTTCAATTAAATGAAAGTGTTTCTGTGAAATATAATTTCTATCTAGTCTAGCCCAGTTATTGTACCTTGGAGAATAATAAGTAAATTATATCTGAGTTCCTGCTTACTGAATTCACATCTTCCATAGGAAATATTTTCATAAATGCCTTCAGAAATCTAGCCTGTTTTGTTATATCTTTTCTTCTAGGTCACCCTGATACATCCTCACTATTGTAAATCAGGTTCCAGTCCCCATCTATAAATAATATTCCCTACTGAAAGCAGATTATTTCTCCCAAAATGTTCTTAAGATCCATAAAAACAGTTGGTGGAATATAAATACATGCCAGAGTAATCCTCCTCTGTTGCCAGTAGCCTCTTACTACCATAAGTCTACCATTATTGTCTTTTTTTTCTTCGATCACTATTGTAGCCCCTCTAGCAATTAATATAATTACTCTGCCTTACTTTACTCCCTGATATTCTGCTGAATATCCATCCTGAAATACTTTTTTTGCCAAATTAACATGCTCATTCTTTCCAAATGTGTCTCCTGCAGCATTACCACATGCAATTTGCATTTCTTCATATAATTTAATACTTTTTCCCTTTTTGTCTATACCCATAAGGCCATTTATATTCCAAGATAATATGGATAGCATAGCATCATGATAAATAGCTATTGCTCTTACCTATTATACATGACAGTTTTTTGAATGTGTATTCCAACTTTTTTGTTACATACACACACTAAAATTTGGCAGGCTGATTTTTATACAGTTGTTTCTTAACATCTCCATTTGAACCCATGTCATGTTTTTCAACAGTTTTTCTTTTAATGAGAACACTCAAAAAAAACTAAGTAGACTTTCAAAACACCACATCCCCTATTAACTTAGAACAAACACAGGAAA
Source organism: Protopterus annectens (assembly GCF_019279795.1). Lineage (NCBI taxonomy): Eukaryota > Metazoa > Chordata > Ceratodontiformes > Protopteridae > Protopterus > Protopterus annectens. The sequence goes on along the minus strand of NC_056725.1, from coordinate 1,854,895,280 downwards.
CTATATACATCTTCAAATAATGAAGTTTAACTCTCCAGATAGAAACAATTGCCCCAAATTGACAGCTGCACCCAGGGGCATTATGCAACTGAAAATTAATGTTACCCATGTTAAAGTGCATGCTACAGCCTATATTACCACTTGCACTGATTGCTGTCTGTTCTTTTCTTATCTCTATTCCTCTCTGAGATGTGAAAAAAACAGTTTGCATGCTTTCAGAAGACATTAACTTTTAGCCCTTTGAAAAAGCACACTGGCTATCTTTAAATACAACTAAATTGTATACTGTTCTATTAAATGTGTTAAATAGTAAGGCTGCTAAGGAGGCTGTTATCTTTTATTCATCTCCCATAATTTAAAACTTCATTTTTCATAGAACTATTTGCCATTGTACCTTTAAATGTTGCATTTCTCTCAGCAAAAAATACTCAGAACTCTCAAAATTAATTGTTTGCACCTGCAGCCAGCTTGCCCCCATGGAAGAGTACTCAGCAATGAGTCTTTGTAAATTTCAGTAAGAAAATAATGTACAGATGACTCCAGCTGCAGTCTTCTTGACTTCCACTGAACATTTACTAATGGAAAGAAACAAGCTATCTTTGCAGATGTAAGAAACTTAGCATTTTTCATATCTTTTCATCATTTTGTTTTTAAAGCCTACTTGCTTACAAAACACACTTGTTTATAGCTTAAGCAAGGAACATTAATCCAGACATTCACCCTTGTAAAAAATAATAAGAGAAAATATCTTAATTCCACATATAATAGTCAGTTCACTTTTACACCCCACCCCCACCCTTTCAGCCTGAGATCACAGAGTCTTAACATTAAACTTGCTTGTGGCAAACCTTTCTTATCTTGTTATACTGTCAAGACTATATATTTTTTTCATACAACAGAAAAAGTACTTGTTTACTGTACTATCTTTACAACACTGACTAAAAAGACTTCCCACACATTTTAAATACCCCTGACTATACAGTAGACAAAACTGTTTTATTATATATAACATGCGGTTTGTATCATGAAATGTTTTATACAAACACTAATAAGAACAAACATTATTTTACTTACAGTTACTTTTTTTTCCTTTTATTGTCCTTCTAAACATGAATAACATAAAGTGGGTATATGCTTTACAGTCCACCCACAAGTTTAAAAAGGTCAACACAAAACAATCTTTTTCAGCCACTTTTTTCTTGCAAAGCTATATTCCACAAATGTCATTTATGCTTTATATTCTCCCATTTCCACACTAATTTCTGAGTTGATTGTCTTCTTCCTCTTCATCTCCATCTCCCAACACCAAACTGTGGTTTGTCCATGTTACTCCTGATTCTTCTAGCGAACTCCTATGCTTTTTTTCTGTCTCTCAAGCATTTTTCTTTGGACATTGTAAAAGGTTTCACTAGTAAAGCATCTCTAAGAACTTTACTGTTAGAAGAATGATAAGCAGAGTCCCCTTCTGTTTGCTGGCAGACATTTTTTTAATTTCTCCTTAGCCTGCTCTGCATCACAAAATACATTTGATCCTCCAGGAAAAAATATTCTGAAGACAACTGCTTAAATGTGCTTCTCTTCTGCCAGGTGTATACTGAACAACCATTTTCTACAAAAGCTCTGCTATCTTCATTTTTTAATACTTCATCCTCCTGCCATAGTTTTGTAGGACTGACTCTTTCTGCTGTTGTGATTACATCTTTATTAACATATGTCTTAGCTAATTTCTCATGGCCATATTTGGAGCATGCACTCAGTCTGCCCTTTCTCGGCACAGCAAGAGGTTCTCCTGTTCAATTCTCGGCTGGGCTTGGGAGTGCCTTCTGTGTGGAGTCTGCATGTCCTCCCCGCAGTTGGGTAGCGTTCGAAAGACATGCGTGCATAAATGGGCGTGCCTTCGTTGAAAGTTGGATGTCGAGCTGGCACCTCAGCGTTTCGTAAAAATCTACTGACAATCATTAGCGGATCGGAGTTCCACTGTGGTGAATCCTTACCGGGAAAAGCCGAAAGACAAAAAAAAAAAAACTCAGTCTGCCCTTTCAATTAACAAATCCTGCTGTGGAACACCAGACCAGTTGCTTATTTGTTCTTTCATAAAATTAATACAGTCTGCTTCCAGTTTCTCTGGTACAACAGAAAATATTGGGTTTTCTCTTGCGGCTCTGTCTTCTAATTCTGCTGCTTTTTGAAACAGCTCTTCTTGAGAAGCCTCATACTTAGATTTTCTTCATTTCAACCTCTTATCAGTTCATCAGAACAACTAGTTAAAGCTTCTTCTATTTTTCTAGCCTTTTGATTTTTGAGTTGATGTATTCCATCAATGTTTCATTTATTTTAATCAGCTCTGAGTACATTTGATTTATTTTTTCCTCTAAATTATTGGAAGCCATTTTTTGAAACAAAGTTAAAGTTTGAGCTTCTTTTTGATAAACATTTATAGAATCCTTCCCAGTGTTTTCTCTTCAACTTTTCTGGTAGTTGATTTTCCTTCAGGTTTTCCAAATTTCTTCTTTGCTGGCATCCAGGCAGTGTACTTACTAGGCAGTAACTAAATTTTACCCAAAATGCAATTGCAATGGCACTTCTTTTTCCTTAGTTTTTGTTTTCACACTTAGGGTGATGAAATCAAGCTGTAAATTAGTGGGCAACCATCTTGGAAGTCAGTAAGTGGTTTTATTGTTAATTTTACTATTAACTTTAACTATTGCCTTAGTAAACAACCCTGCTTTGTATGTTTATTGTTTATTACTTTATTAATTCCTTTACTAATTGAACCACATTTTAGTACTTTTCTGGTGTCTATTCAATAGCTGCTCTGCTGCCATTTTGTGCTCATACTCTTTCATATTCAAGGCATATTTATGGATTATTGTTTTATTAACTGAATCACCTTAGTAGGTGTTGTTGTCTTTTCATTTGTTATCTTGTTATTTAGCTAATGCCCACTCACTGGTTGATTACTGTTTATTGTTTTTGCTCAGTGTGACTATTGCATGTGCTCACTTGTTAGCATTGTGATGTATTTGTGCTGGTGCCTTATTGTTGGCAACTTCCTGCCTTTGTATAACTCAGTGTGACCTTTTTTCACTGCAGTCATACTGTTCATTAGTAGTCATTATTGTTCAGCTGATGCTGTTATAGATAGGTTGTATTTCTGATACTCTCCCCATTGTCTGATATACTTCTAAATCACAGAATTATCTATTTGCATTTTCAGTTTTGATATGTATTTCCCCTTTACTATCTTAATTTCACTCAACCCCTTCACTTTATTTCACTCACTCACTAGTTTAAGCCTACAATTACAGCAGCGGTTAACCTATTTATAGTTCATCAGTGCACTTAACCCAGCATAACTGGCTTACCTTCTCTTTCCATAACTGCATCTAGTCTTTTCATAACAGCATCTCAGCCTACCTATCTGGCGATCAGATATGCAGCCACGTACTATTAATTCTGTTTTCTTGACCTTCTGAATTTCCATAAGCATATCGAGACAGTGTAACAACTGCCTCATGTTTACTGACAATCCCGTATTATTGCCTAACACAAAATCCACCTGTGAGATATGCATATACATACACAAACTGGAAGAAAATCTCTCTGCTCATGTCAGTAAACTTAAACCTATATACATGCAGACATAGCAAATAAAAATGTCTAAGTCCTCTAATACATACAAAAGGGTACCTTAACCACACATAGCCTCATATTCACATTTTTCCACTGCTCACATAGGTACACTGACATTCATGCCTAATACCAGCACATCAGTATGTACTGTTATAAAGAATTACCAAGATTAAAAGGCAGTGCCTTTATGATGGACAGAACATACAACTAACATAATGATAATAATAATAATAATAATAATAATAATAATAGTAACAATTGTGATGCCCACCACTGCTACCGATATGTGATAGCCACCACCATGTGTCATCCCCACACTGGGCCCGTAATCAAGGAGCCTGAACCCTCACCACTGACACTGGAGAGGGACATGCACTTGGAATACAAATGAATACACTCAGTATTTCCAGATGCAAACCTCTCTGCATCAAGTACAATTTGCCTTAAGAGTATACAGGGAAGACACTCAGCCCTGGGCCTTGATGTCTCTTTAATCTATCTCCCTCCGGGTCCCCATTAAGACTCCCAACTGGTACAGCTGTAGGGGTAGGTCCACAGCCGAGTGTCCAAGCCAAGTCTTCCAGCACCCTCTCTGTAAACCCAGAGCTTTGTCTCTCTGCACCAAGTACCTGACACATACACTCTTTAAGGTTTAATTTTCACACACACACCTGGGAAAGCCTGTCATAGACTAACTGCTCTACCAACTTTCCTCAGACTATAAGGTAGTTATCATTCCCACCATTCAGTGACTATAAGGCTCTTAAAAGGATATCCAATTATACTGTGTAATATTAATACTAATACAGATGCTAGTAGTTCACCAAGATGGCTAGGCCTTCTGGAGTAGCCCACACAGTGTCACCAAATAAATATAAGCACTCTATAAGGTTAGATACCTTCTACAAGGACCAGCCACAATAAAGGTTTTATACGTATTTAATAATAAATAATAAACAGTACATGAAAATACTGAATATATACTCACAGTAAACCATAGAGGTTAGATCACAGGAAATACTGAAAAGAACATTGACAGACAGACTCAGACAAATAAAGAAAAACAATATCTAAACTAAGCTTCACTATATTCCTGACTGAATCTAAGAGAATTTTACTGTTCCTTGGTTACTTACTACTGCAAGGCAAGATGCTGTGGGTGAGGGTCTTTCTAGTCAGGCTTCCCAAACAGAATACTCAATACTCTCTGTAATAACTAAAATATAATTTCCAAAAGGGCTGGCAGAATGACCTCATCTGGTCATCTGACCCTAGGTCCCCACAGTATTCCTCTTTGAAGCTGAGACAGGAAGTTAACACAGATGGCCACAATATACATCCACATGTTTATGACAGTGCCTGGGGCTTCCTCTCTTTTCACCGAGGTAATGGACAAAGGCTCTTACCCAGACCGAGCATCTCTGGTCCTATTCAGCACTGTGGCATGCCTTTTAATGGCTTAACAGTTCATCTACATTTCCCTTATTTTTCTTAAAGTTGACCTCTGTTATGCCAGTATCATCTATTAAAACATATACATGTAATTCAGCTGCAAAAATATACGTACATTTCTCTTCATTTCAGCAGGGTACACTGTTGATACATTTCAACACATGCAAAGCTTGCAAATGCATTTTCAGCACAAGCATCTGTACAAAATTAGTTTGATATACAAATTCAAATCTAATACATTTGTAACACAAGTATCTTGTATAAATCAGTTTGATATTCAAGGGACATATCATTCTTTACAAAACTCCAGCTGGGTGTGCTAATATAGAAGATTATGAGTGGGTCGCCAGTCATAACCTGCTTGTTATGTGTTTGAGACATGGATGCCAAATAATTTACCTCGAGAGTGAAGCTGAAGAGATGAATCGTAGCATCCATGTTGAGAACTGGTTATGATCGGAGCCCCAGTCATAATTCTTTGCATTGCATGGAGCTGTATCTGCTCTATGTACTACTAGTTACAGAAAAAAAGGTTTAAGTTTTATGCTAGCTTTCAAAGCCATAAAACTCATAGTGAGCACTGTCAGAAAGACAATGTAACACAGTCACTTATGTTTACACTCACCATGCAAGGCCTTTCAAATGTCTAGATTTTCACAGAATGTCCAGATTTTTGCCTCATATGTTTGGACTGTTCCTTATGAAATATTTGGTTTTCAAACAAATCACTGGGGATTGAAGCCATTAAATGATGAAATTCACTTCAGTTCCAGACTTCTTATCTTTCAAAACATTCTGGTGACCACACATCCTTTTATTCTAGCTACTTTCTGCAGTTACAAGAGGAAGTAAGGGATATGCTATTGGTACAGGCAGCAGGCAGAATCTAATCTGATTTTTATTCTGCCACTATCTTTGGTGGTCAGTACTGGCAGATCTGATTGCCTGGCATGAGACCCAGTCTTAACAAGTTTAGCAGGGGGATGCTTAACATTTCGTTAAGATTGTGTTCCTCACTATAATAGCGCTTAACTGATATCTTTTTCTGGATATTGGAGAGTAATCATCACACTCCATGCACTGCAACAATATAAAAAAATGTTATACTTATTGGTGACTGGATTGTAGAGCATACAGATTACATTCATCATCAGATGCTGGAATTAAGACAAAAGAGAAAAAGGTTACACAAAAAAACAACCAGCCAAAGGTGCTAGAATTAGGGACATTATCAGAGCCCACCAGGCCATGAAGCATCAGGAATATGATTATGAACATTTTATTGCTCATGTAAGGGTGAATGATCTCAGGGAGGCCACCTTAGAGGAGATGTAGGGAGAGTGACAGATATGGTGGAACTTTCATTGTATGTTTTAAGCAGGAGAAATCAGTTGTGTTGAGTAATAGTCTGACCTTAAAAAGAATGATGCCTAAACCCAAATAAACCATCACTTACTTCAGTGATTAGTCTCAGAAATAGTGTTGTTTTAAGGGAATCCAGTTTGTGGATGCCTGGAAGAACATGGTAGAGAGACCCTCCTGCTTCAGCAGGCATGAACTGTACCCTGTCCTTCAAGGTCTTTCTCATAATGGCAGAAATGTTTTCAACTCTCACAGTGCCTTTTTAGGCAAAGTGAAGTTATTAGTCATTCCAGCTTGATAAATTCCAAATCACCAGGGATCAGAAGTGAATATAAACAATGGGTTTGGCATAATGGTTAAGGTGTTTCCTTACCTATGCAAGGTATGGGGTTTGATTCTCACCACTGAAAGGAAATTGGCTAGACTTAAAATGGCTTTGCAAGGGCTGCTAGCTGAGTACTTTCCTATGAACCTGTGGACTTACATTTCTATCAAAACCTGATTCTAGTCTATGTAAAACAGGACTTTTCTTCCAGGGCTCACAGACTATCATTTATTTGAGACCACTAGTAGTAGAGAGGGCATATCTGTATTTCTTAATATCTGTATTTCTTAAAGATTTTGTACTTAATGTGTCTCATCTCAATCACCTTAACCTTGACTTAATACAGGTCCAAATCACCATCAACATTTTTTTTTATTTTATCAGTAATTACAGGTCACCTTCTATGTTTCTGGAGCAATATATTGAATACCTAAACATGCTCCCCCAGCTGGAAATTAAACAGAAGTCCTTTTTTAGAGGAATTTAATTCCCCAAATACCAAATTATTCACTTATATGTCCAATAATTGTTACACCCAGGCCTTTCTCAATCTCTTAGACTCCAGATACCTGGATCAAAATAATCTCCTTACTAGAGGCCCAAACCTCTTAGACCTTGCCTTAAATAACTCTCTGCTTTATCTCCACAAGTATTCCCTTCCCATGTTGTCAACTATTTAGCCATCACATGGTACCTCATTACTAGCATGCCTAGTCCCACTAATCCACCTATATTCAGAAACGTCAACAAAAACAGCCTCTTAGAGTTTACCAACCCTTTTTCTAAATATAAACAGTCAAATCACCTAGTATCCCTGGACATTGACACCTTAGACCTAAGCAAAGAATTTCATGACCAATTACATTATTACAAAGAGAAAACTGTCCCCTTCTGTCATAAGCAAAACAACAAATATATTAATTGTGCAATCTGGTGAAATGTTAGAATCAAAATAAACAACAAGAAATGTAAGTTCCAACAATATATAAATCATGCTCACTCCCAGCTCATAAAAAAAAACTTAACTAAATTAGTAAGGAACTGTAGAATACAAGGAGGAGCAGCAAGCCTAAAAGCACAAGATAGCCACCAGCGCTAAAGACATCCATAAGACCTCATTAGCTATGTATGAAAAATCTGCAATACCTTTGGTCTCTGAACGTATTATAAATGTCTCTACCCATAATGACCCAGAATCCATAACTAACAACATGGCTAAGGAACTCAGTTCTGATTTCACTCCAGATATCATATCCTCAGTTGTTCGGGCCCCTCCCTCCCATATCATTAATGCTAAGTCTCAACTGCTGTCTCAAAAAAAAAAAAAAAACACTTTCTGTGGGGGTCTTGCAACACAACCTGCTCTTCGTGGTAAGAGTAAAGCATCATTCAGCCAAACCATTCCTAAATATCTGCAATTAATGTCTCTCCACAGATGTAGTCCTGAAGTATGGAGAAATGCCATAGATGCCTTTTCTGTTGACCCAGGTAACTATAGGCCCATCAGTTTCACTACCATTATCTGCAAATCCACGGAACAAATTATTGCAGAACTGCTCATTAAGGATATGAAATATGCAGACTATAGATCCTTGCAGTATGGCTTGGTCAAGAGCAGATCTTGACTTCTCAATCATTGTAGTCTCTTCAAAACATCAGCAAAGCCCTTAGTGAAACTCTTCCCAGCCACAGTCATTATCTGGACTTTGCAAAATCATTTGAAACCATTTCCCACTTGACTATCATAAATAAGCTAACACAACTAAATGTAAACCCCTTTTTAGTTTGCTGGATTCCTACCTGATTATCAAACAGAAGTCACCGAATTAAAATGAATTGTACTCTATCCAAAATCAAAATATAATTAGTGTTGTCCCTTAAGGTTCTGTCCTAGACTATCCCCTCATTGGAATGAATCTCTCTTTCTCTCTCTCTCTGTCTGATGTACAGACAAATACTAACAACCTTTGGCTAACTAAATATATAAATAACTGCAACCCAGGAATCATAACTCCCACTCAGATTTAGTAATTCTCCAGCAAGGACTTGATCACAAAAAGAACTGGTGCTGTAATCATGGTCTCACATTAAACATAAAGAAATGCAGTATACTCACCTTTAGTAAATGGTGCTCCTACACAGGGTCACATAAATGGGATTCACCGTAAGCTTAGCACTGTGATCTGGGATTTAGGAACTTACATAAATTGTGAACTGTCCTTAAATCAGCATGTATGTCTCCAGTATCGTCAGAAAATCCTTCTACCTAACTTGCCTTATCAGCTGTTGGTGCTTGCCCAGATTAGGGTTGCCACCTTTCCTTATGGCTAAAACTGGAGTAAGGCCACACCCCTCATATCACCTATAACCCTGCCCATTTCTGACCTCTCCCCACCCACATTCCACCCACGTTGTGACATCACTGTGACATCAACAGATGGGGACCCTTCTTTTTCCATTTCTAATGCCAGTTTTTAGCTGATTTACTATGCTTTTCTGTAAAAAAAGCATAGTAAATCAACCGATTTAACAAACTCCCATAGTCTATTTGTTTTTTTGAAACAGAATACAGAAGTTTGTACAGTGTTTTCTGGACTACCGGAGATTCAATTTGATTTCCAGATAGTCCAGAAAAATAAATGGATAGGTGGCAATGCTAATCCAGATTCCAGTCCCTCCTAATTCCTCATTTCTCTCCTCTGTTTTGCCCCATGATAGAATGCAGTGGTCCATTTGGCATGTATAGTGCTAAACATCTCTCCCAACTAGAAATATCCCTGTGATGTATAACCCTAAGAATCCAAATTTTAAGAAACTGTTTTTATTCAGACAGACTAAAAACCTGTCCTTTCTGTGGCCTACAGAAGCCTACAACATGATTTTTTTCTTGCTTTCTGAGCCGTGTCAAACTCTGTTCTTTGTAACCTCCTTTTCCTCAAAAAGAAACACTTCTTCATTAATACCTATTATAAAGACCTATTATCTATGAGAAAATATCAACAAGTCCTTATTCAGGGAAAAGTTCCTCCCCCTGTTCCTCCAACTATGGAATAAGTTTCTCTTACATACAGAGAGTGTTAAACCATTCAGATTTCAGTTAGATAAATAAATGAGATGCTGTAAATTTATCCCAAGAATCACTGACTACAAACTTCTCACTACACCAGAAACATAGAATTATTATATATTGTTTCTCACAATTCTTTCTCTACTCCCTTTTTCTCCCTTTCCTTCAGCTATTTCCCTTTCCTCTTGTGTAATTCAAGCTGAAAATAAACTGTCTTGTATATCCCAAACTAACTGCCTCCGACCATCATCATCTCAACTATTAGCTCAACTATCATAGCTTCTTCCCATTCAGCAATGTTGAAGCTTAAAATGGTTGACATACGATAGGCTTAGTGTAAACCTATGAATCTATAATGAAAATTACTTGTACAATGTGTAAATGGCACTTAGAGCATGTTTAAAAGCATGGGCTTTAAGCAAACAGGCATAAATGTGAGTATGTCAAAAAAATTCTTATCATGGTTATGTGATTAATAATGATTAGCTCACAAGGCAAGATAAGTAGATACAGTCTTATAGGAACCCAGGACTCAGAATATGTTGCAGCAGTGGTAGAACCTAGAACTGGTGAAAGATAGACACCTAAACCTTAGAATTTGTCATAGAGGAGGCTATGAGTAGGACAGTGAATTACTACAACTTTATACTAAATCATTTCATGGTTCTACATCCACTAGATTCCTACTGTTCCTTCAGAGTGCATTTGTATAACATTAGCATGCATTTTTGACTTCCTTGGGTAAGACACAAGTAGTTTAGCAAAGCTGCCCTCCTTCCTCTTGCTATTTTAAGGGTTTCTACAATTTAAACCTCCAAAAAGACAGATTTCACCCTCACTGGGCTTGTTCTTTATGCTAAACACATTGATGATACCCATTTTGAACCAGCAAATTCAGAAAAAAAGAAGTTATGTGCTTACAATAATGTTTCATCTTTGTTTCCCATTTTCATTCTTCCTCAACTGATGGGTTCAGATCCAATCCTCGGATCCGACTTGGCCATTGGTAAAGCTCGTGGCAACCAAAAAAAAACTCTTGAGCTTCTCCCTTACCCATAATAGACCAACCAATACGTTCCCTCAGAACTTCTTTGCTGACTTTTACTAGAAAGGAAATATTTACTATGCACAGATAAAAGAAGTATAATTGCATGCAATCAATACAGAAAAAGACTATATTTGGAGCTCAGTATAAAGGACAGTGATGTCCCTTAAAAACTCATTCTTCCAGAAGTCTGTAAATAGAAATAACAGGGGTTGGTTGGCGTGAAGTTGAGGAAGAATGAAAATGGACAACACAGATGGAACATTATGGTAAGTACATAACTTCTTTATCTGATTATGTCAATTTTAATTCTATCCTCAACTGATGGGACAGAGTCCCCAGCTACCTAAAACCCAAGGTGGACTTAACAAAGTATATTCCTCAGCACAATTGAACCAAATGATGCTCTACCTCTGGAGACCAGATCCAATTTAGTATGAGTAACGAAGGTATGGGGAGTAGCCCAAGTAGCTGCTGCGCATATGTCGTCCATGAATGCTCTGGATAGAAATACTGAAGACATTACCATGGATCTAGTTGAATGAGCTTGCACTGGTTGTAGTAAGGTAATACCCAATTTTTTTTTTATAAAGAAATGAGATACAATCAGTTAGCCATCTGGCTAAAGTTACTTTGGCAACTGGTTTACCCAATTTCAAGTCTGCAAAGGAAACAAACTGATCTGTTTTTCTTATGTCTTTTGTCCTGTGCAGGTAAAAAAGTAATTGTCTGTCAATATCCAATAAATGTAGCATGTATTCACCTTTGTTAACAAATTTGGGGAAGAATACTGGCAAATCAATGGACTGACTGAAATTTGATTCTGACACCACGTTGGGAAGAAAGGGTGCATTAGATTGTAATGTAACTCTATCCTTGTGAAAAATCAAGTATGGAGGTTTTGAAGACAATGCCTGAATTTCTGAAACTCATCTAGCAGATATAATGGCTGCTAGAAAAAAACATTTTCCAAAAAAGATATTTAAGATTACATTTAGCTGTTGGTTCAAAGAGGGAATGTATAAGTGCCTGCAGTGCCACATTGAAGTCCCATGGGGGAGTAGGGTCTTTAAAGGGAGGTCTTAAAAGTAGAGTGCCTTGCATGAATGCTCTGCAGAATTTATGAGAGGCTAGTGATGAACCCTCAAATCCAGTGTGAAAGTTTGCTATAGCTGCTAACTGAACTTTAATGGTTGAGGAACTATCTCTTTCTTTAAAAAGTAGGGCCAAAAACTCAAGGATGCTATGTATCAGAGCTGAAAAAAGTTCAATATGATTCTGATGCGCCCAGTACACAAAGCATTTCCATTTACTGCAGTAGAGTTTACATGCTGAAGGTTTATGGGAAGATGAAAGTATATGTCGGACAGGGGAAGACAGTATAGGTTGTCTGGCTATTAAAGGAATTGGAGAAGCCTGACCATCAGCCTGAGGTTTGATATGTCTGGATGGATCATGCCTGTTGGTTGAGACAGGAGGTCTGAAGTCAGATCCAGAATCCAAGGTTGGTGAAGATAGTGAGGCCAAAGAAAGGGGGACCACATCTATCAAGGCCGGTAAGGTGCAATGAGGATGACTTTGCTTGTCAACATGGCAGCTTTGTGTTGGAATTTCAGAATTAATGGGATTGGTGGATAGGCATAAAGTAGACCAGGGACCAATCATGAAGTATAGCATCCCTTTGTGATTCCCCCTGTGGAGGGATTAGAGCAAAGTAGCTGCTGCATTTATTGTTTAGGGGAGAAGCAAAAAGATCACAGCAAGGCTAGCCCCACTGAAGAAAAATCATTTCCATCACATTTTTGTTTTGAGACCACTTGTGAGGTAGAAGAATGCACCTGCTCAGCTTGTCTGCTATCACACTGAACTTCCCTGTAATGTGCATTGCTATGAGAAAACAGTTGGATGAGATCACCCATTGCAACACTCTAAGCGCTTCTTGACACAAGGGGTAAGATCTGGTCCCGCCTTGTTTGTTGATGTACCAAACTACTGATATATTGTCTGTTTGAACTGCAATCATCTTCGAAGGGAGAGCATCTTGAAGGGCCTGCAAAGCTAAAAGCACTGCTCTCATCTCTAGGACACTGATATGCAAGTTGGCCTCTTCAGGGAACCAAGTGCCTTGGACTACTTTTCCCAGAAAATTCCCCCCCCCAACCCACTGGGCAGTGTCCATGGCCACTATGGCCTTGGGCTAAGGGGGAATGAATAGATGGCCTTGTAGAACCTGATCTGATTGAATCCACCACCTGAGATCTCTCTTGCACATCTGAGTGATTCTTATCAGAGTTGACATGAATTGGTAAAGTATAGACCACTGAGTTGCTATCATCCACTGGAGAATCCTCATATAAAATCTGTCTAAAGTTACTACTGTTATTGCCACTGACATTGATTCTAGAGCTTGAAGGGCCAATTGGGCTAAAATCTTGGTACTGCAGATTGTTTTTTTGACCTGTGATCTTATAGTTTGAACCCCTGAGGGAGGCAGTGAAGCTATCATTGAGTTTGTGTTGAACAGTGCTCCTACGAATTCCAAATTTTGAGTTGGTTCTAGATGAGACATGTCGTAGTTTATGGTTGTCCACAGATAAGAACACATCTAGAGAACCTGATCTCTTGCCCTTATTAATTGATGCCTGGTCGGGGTGTTAATGAGCCTGTCATGTAGATATGGAAACACCTGGAATCCTTGCAGTCACAAGTGAGCTGCTATTACTGCCATATATTTGGTGAACATGCTGGAGGCTGTGGTGAGACCAAAGGGCAGAACTCTGAATTGGTAATGACTGCCTTCTAGCCAGAAGCATAAGTACTTTCTAGATTGTCTGTTCATCTTTAAGTGATAGCATGCATCCTGAAAGTCTATTGAGCACATCCAGTCATCCTTGCCCAGAAAGGGAGAATGGATTGAACCAAGACCATCTGAAACTTGGTGCATCGAAATGACTTGTTCAAGTTACTGAGATCCAAAATTGGTCTACAGTCCCGTTTTCTTTAGCACTAAAAAAAATCTTGAGTAAGTTCCAGATTCTATCTGATCTGGCAGGACCTATTGGATGGCTCTTTTTTTCTAGCAGCCTTTATATTCGAAATGTTGCTTCTTCCCTCTGATGGGTTGGAACATCGGGGATTTTCCTTGAGATTGGAGGTGGAAGGGAAAAGGGTATTACATAATCTCTGGAAATAATTCTCTGCACCCAAGTATCTTTTGTTATGTCTAGCCAATCTCTCTGGTGCAGGGATAAATTACCCCTGATTGCCTCCAGAGGTGGGCAACCAGGCCTCCTTTAAGGAGCATTGGTATGGTCTGTCAAAGAAAGAATCTCTGGACCCCTGGTTTTGAGGCCACCTCTGCCATGGGGGCATCGTCGACCATTGGAGTTCCCCCCTCTGCCCCTGGGGGAAGTTCCTTAACATGTGTCCTGGAAAGGACCCTGGGATTTCTTGAACCACGTCTTTCAACCACCTCACTGAGTTCTACAAAAGGATCTTTGAAGGGTCGAAAAATGTACACCCACTGCAGATATGGTCTTTCACTTTGGGGCCAAACAAAGATGTGCTGTCAAAAGCAGCATTGACAAATGAAGACTTGAAGAGCTCCACAAAATCAGATAACCACATCCAGGCATGTTTCCAGATGGAAAATGCCTGAACCCACTGTCCTTCAGGTTCCTTAAGCTATGTTCAAAATGAGCCTCATGGACAAATTTGAAATAGATTACGGGGTAGCCAACTGAGAAGTCACAGATGATTGGACCTCTGCAGACATGGATCCTGAGAGGGTATTTGACAGTTCCTTATTCAAATCCCTCTGCAGCCAGAAAAGTGTGCCAAATAATTCATTGACCTTAAGGTGAAAGTCCCTGAGGCGTAGGCCCACTTGCCAAACCTGCCCATCTCACACGAAAGTATAGCGCCAATAAACTTAATACGATAAAGCTTTCGGGCTAACCACCCTTCATCAGTACAATTAAAATAAGACTTTCATTCTTTTAAATAGGAGATAATTGACATCACATGATCCAGCCAGCCTATCCAAAAAATTTTTCCTTTTACAAAAAAATATTTTTAAAAAGAAAACTCTTAAAGTTTTAAAATCATATATTAAATACATTGTATGAAGCATAAAATATAGTAATAATATAACAACAGTATAACCTGCCCATCTCCCTAGACTCTCTGTTAGGAGATGAACAGTGGAACTATCTTCAGCAAGTTCCTTTTTGGTGGACGCCACCATGACCATGGCATCAGCAGGCACCCCTTTAGCCCAAAACTCATTCCCCAAAGGTGGTGCCATAATCTTGTTCAGTCTTTCTGGGTATGGGTTCAACTGTGTCAGGTTCCTTCCATACCCGCCAAGAGACCAACTCAATAACCTCGTCAGTAGGCTGTATAACCCAGGAGGTAGACGGGCCAGTACCAAAAGCCTCCAGGAATACCGACTCCTCAGATGAAAGGTTGCTGGGCTTTAGGATCTCAGGAGGTGATCATAGAGACCCTTCACCTTCATCAAAGTCCATATCCTGCATGACCGACTCCTCTGGGAAGTCCAAGTGCTTCCAATTACACTTCTTCTTCTTAGGGACCTCCTCAGTGGGATACTCCGTGGAGGTATCAGAAGAAACAAAAATACTCTGCTGGGAAGCTAGGTCTTGGACTGGCTGTCTCTGGCAAAGATAGATGAGAATTTGAGTACAGAGACATCAAGGTAGATGGCTGAAAATACGAGGAAGTTGGATCCATCTGTTCTGCTGGGGCAGAAAAAAACCCTCTTTCTTCATAGCCTCAAAGGCAGACCACTTTGGAGAAAGAGAAGACCTCAGCTCCAAAAAGACAAAGCTTTTGGACTGCCGTCCTCTTCTGTTCTGAAAGCAACCCCCCCCCCCGAGATGGAAGCCAGAGCTGAGCTATCTAATGATGAGGCTCCAAGGTGCAGAGATGGCTCTGACAACTTTGGAGTCAAATCCAACAGCTCAGATCTGACAGGGAAGTTTCTGCTCCAAGCCCCACTGGATCTGACTGAACTGGAGCACACAGAGTAAGATTTGGATTAAAAAATATTGTTATCTTCAGATCCGAGTCAGACAAAGCCTTAAGGCTCAGATCCAGGGACTCTTAAACAGATGAAGGAATCAGAACAGAAACTTGTAGTGGGGGTATTGTCGAAGCAAGGACCTTTTCACCAGAAGGGATAGGACCCTGTAAAACACCCATCTGACTCTGCCCATCACTCTTTCCACATCATCTGGAAGAATGAGTGGAAACAATAGAGGGGGGACGTAGGTCAGTGGTGCTCAAAAAAGGTGAGGGCACCCTTGAAGGCACCAGATCCACAGATGGTGAGTATCTTGTCCTGGGAGACAAATAAGACTTGAGGTGATAGGGCTGGAGGTAGTCGGAACTTATACCTTTTTTGTCAGATCCGATGAAGTCAGGTGCATCAGTTTTTTTCTTTTTTGGATTTGAGGGTGAGGTCAGACCCATCTTGGTTCTTTTGCTGGATGTCTCTGAAATGGGGGTGGATGACATAGGTGGTTTCTGAGATGAAGTCTGTGATTGTCCACTTTTGGGAGACTGATCTCCAGATATAGCCATTCCAAAGGCAGAAGGAAGTAAGCCTTTCAAAATAAGCTTATTCTTAATCATCTTTAATATGTAATGGCCACATACAGTAAATACATACAGTGTGGGCATCAGATATTGAAAGTTTGCATCCACACAATGTATTTTTTAAATCCAGCGGGGCCTTTTTCCGCCATAACCAAAAGCTATAACAAAGCAAATTTAAGTAAGAACAGATCTTTTTTTAATTTTATCAGGACAGAGAGGAAGAAGAAGAAATGGTAATAAAGGAAATACTAACAATAGTATTTTAAAAAGTACTTACTGTACAATAGTTCAATAGAGACCAGGGAAATACTAACAGTAATTTAAAGAAGTATTAACTGTAAGATAGTTTGAGATATGGTAAAGGATAGAAACGTTATAGAATTTAAAACAAATTAGAAAATATCAAGATTTAAGCAATAATTATAACACTTATCTGAAAAATGCTCGAGGCATGGTCAACCACGTCTTACGTGAAAAGCGAAAAATGAGATCTGAGAGAACTTAGGGTTGGCGCATCATGGGTATGAGAGAAGCTCGAGAGGTTTTTGGTTGCCACGAGCTATAGCAAAGGCCAAGTACCATTTGGTACTTCTCTGTGTATTTCACAACATCCTCACTTCTTCCAACCCTCTCTTTTCCATTTTCACTCACTCTGTTTCTTTGTGCTGAGAACATGGTAAAATTTCACTCAAACCTGATCTCCTTGATTGCTGTTAAGCAACGATTTTTTTATCCAAAAACATTTTCATTTTGTTTTCATTATAGACATACGCAAATGTACATATAACAAATACAATAAAACAATAACAAAACTATTTACGATATTTACATTCATCCATGATAAACAATTTTATCCATGAGAAGTTATCAGTATTTGTTCAAAAGGTTTTCCAGTTTTTGCCATGCTATTTTTTTATGAGTATTGTTATGAGTTCTATAACAAATGGCTTGCAGTTCTTTTTTACAAACAACTTTTGCTAAGTTAATAAAATCTTTAAACATCAAATCTTGTTTATTTTTCCAGTTCAAAGTAATAACTTTTCTGGCAATTGCAAGAACGGACCAGAGTAACTGAATCTGAGATTTAGGTATTACATTAGGTATAGGAACACTGAACAGGATTAGTGAGTTAGAAATATGACAGTTATCAGACCATAAAGCCTTTACAAAATATCTGAAGTCTTTCCAGTATTGAACAACATTTCTGCATTCAATAAACATGTGAACCCAGTTGGCCTCTATTAAGTAACTATTTTAATAACTCCAGAGCACAAAACAACTTTTAGCACAATGACTTAGGCAACAGGAAGTAGAAGGTGTTATTCCTAAACGTGGGGAGCCTGTAAAAAGAAGAAAAAAATAAAGATCCTGTAGTGGTATTAGACATATTTTGGAAATTTTATGTACATTTCTATAAAGCAGAGAAATGTGGAACTCAAGAAAAAGCAGAAATGGAAATATTTATGGAAGACTTAAATATGCCAAGGTTAGAACTACAGGAGGCTAAGCAATTGACAGTTAATATAGGAGGAGATAAGATAAAAATAGTGAAGTTTAACTAACCTACATGAAAGTCTTCAGGAATAGATGGTGTTCCAGTAGACATTTGGAAGCTAGGAGGGAAGACAGTGATAAAGATCTGGAAGATTTTGTTTAACAATATTTTAAAAGGAGGGGAACCACCAGTATCCTGGGAAAAAAAAGCTGTGGTGGCTTAAATACCTGAAAGTGGTAAAGACCATTTAGCTACAGCTTCATATAGGCCAATTTCAATTTTAAATCATGATTATAAAGTGTTTATGGCTAGAATGGTTAAAAGAAAGGCAAAGGTGTTGCCAAAATGTATAGATATGGATCAATGTGGTTTTGTGGAGGGGAGACAAACATGTGACAACATTAACAGAACAATGATGATCCAGATGGAAGCAAAATATAAGAAAATACTGCTGCTGTTTGTGGGTCTTGATGTAGAGAAAGCATTCGACAGAGTAAACTGGGATTTTATGAGTATGACAATAGAAATGTTTGCATTCCCTGATACAATATTAAGGCTTCATAGGGGGATATATATAAGGGATCAGAGGCAAAAATCAAAGTGTGAGGGTTTTTCTCTGATAAGTTGTGTTTGAACAGAGGAACTAGGCAGTAGTATCCTCTTACCCTTTGTTATTTGCTTTATATGTAGAACCATTGGCAAAGACAATAAGGGACTCAGAAATGCAAAGATATACTTGGCATGGTAATCAAGAAAAGTTGGCTTTATTTGCAGGTAATATTATTTTGTACCCAATAAAACCAGAAAAGTTTAAAAAACATTGTAAGACAGTTTCAGTTTTTTTGGGATATAAATTAACGAAAATAAAACAAAGGTTATAGCTATAAACTATGTACCCACACATGAATTGGTTCAGCAATACCCATATTTATGGAGACAATGATAAAATTAAGTCTTTAGGAGTATGGGTTAAAAGGGATACTGTTGTGGCAGCTAATAATATGTAGGGAGAGACTAAACAAAAGATAAAACAAACACAGTGAGAAAATGGATTATCTTGCCTATGGATATGGATAGCAAGATATAAGCAGTAGAAGTGCTTTTAGTCCCTTTAGTTTTTTAGAAAATAGCAGCCCCTGCAACTATGGCAACTGCACGGCTCTGAAAGAACAATAAGCACTACAAATAAAACAAGGGAGCCAACAGACTATTCAGCTATTTAATTTAATTTAATAAATATTGGATCCTACAGTCTTGCTGGCCCCCCTGTTTTTTTGTAGTCCTTTAGTTTTTTTACACAAAGGTAGACGTGTTTATCAACCAGAGAAGTTGTGGACAGTAATTAATAAAGAGTTGAAGGACTTTATTTGGGAGAGAAAGAGGGCAAGAGACATGGGATAAGCTGATCCTTCCAATAGAACTAGGAGGTTTAGGATTACCTGATTTGAATTGATCTTTTAGAGCTACACAGTTAAGGTTCTTACATGTAACACAAGCAGAAAGTTACAATTCAAAGTGGAAAGAGATGATGAAGGAGAGAGTGGGAGTTTGGATGCAGAACCTTAAGGAGAATAGCAACAACCATACAGATTATTATATTCATAAAGTAGCAGGAAGTATTCAAAGAACTAAGCCAACAGAGGAATGGAGAAAGGAAATTCTGCCAACAGGAATGACTAAAATTAGGGGTACAGAGAATAGGCAAGAGGGGGTGGAATTTATTGGAGGAAACTGACAAATTAACCAAGGTATTGGGAACAAATAATTACAGAGGCAAAAGTAATAGAATGAGAAGAGACCAAGACATCATTTGGACTGCAGGCTAGAGACTGCCTTCTCTATCAGGGATTGATATGAGTATATAGGCAATGAGAAGGGGATAGAAGAATCCTAAGTGAAAGACCTGCACTGGTGATACAGGATCTGAACTGCCTTGACACAGTAAGGCCTTGTTAAGTTTAATTTTGGTGGTTGCCAAACAAGCAATTACTAGAAAATGGAAATCAAAGTCTAAGCCAACCATATCTGAAGTAGTGAATATTGCAAAAGAGATGGGATCTTTAGGAAAGGGTAGGAGCAAATTATATAGAAACCGTGGGAAAAATACATGCAGAAAAATGTTTTGGAGGAAGAATGAGGTTTAAGGGAAGACAAGAACCGACTGATTTATGTAATGTTTGATTGATTATACAAAAGGATATACGTCATGTACGATGACATATATGCATTGTAAATGTATGTCTTGTAACTGTGAAAAAGACATTTTTTTATATGTAAATATGTTTGCCTACGCCACAAGTGATAACTGAAAAAGGTGTTTAAAAAAAACTGACCTTGGCCATACAGCAACAACTACAAGTGACTTATTTTCTCTTATCATATGGCTTAATAAGAAAAAGCTAATTCTGAACACTTCCAAAAACTAAAACAATATTGTTTGGTACAACCCCTAAATGGCTAAATAACTTTCAATCTCATAATTAATGGTGCAGTCAAGACAGTCATGGTTGAAGTCATCGTCTTCAGATACTTTGGCATGTGACTTGATCCCACACTGAACTTTCACCTTCACCTAGAACAAAATAAATTCCCTCCTAATTTGTGCCCTATAATACTTCCCCCTTTCTCTCCAGAGTAACCAGGAATGCCACAGCCAAAGGCATTCTACAAGCATAGCTTGAATATGGACTTCAACTGGTTGCTGTCATCTAAGAAAAACTACTCCACCATCCAACCTATAAGCAACTCTATCTGCTGTTTCATTACCTTGTCCCCAGAAATGAGCATCATTGTACCATGCTTTATAAAGCCAATTGTCTATCTGACCAATAACTTGCCAACCTGCTTTTTGGAACTCAACTCTAGAAGCTCCTCAAAGGATACTCCTGCCCTTTCTTGTCTCCAATTTATTCAGATGACCCCACCCCCATTTACAATCTAAGAACCCTTAACCACTCCAGTCCACTTCTTCAACGCCCCAGAAGAAGATATCATTGCACTTACCAAACCTTCTCCATCCTATCCCCCAAACTCTAGGTATTCCTCCCCACTAACCTTAAAAACCTCATCTTATACCCTCATTTCATGCTCATCTTAAGGATCACTTCAACTCCGTGCTAAGTTTCAAATGCTTTCCCTCTGGACATATCACCTAATTCCCCCACGCTCCTCTTCACTAGTCAGTTACCTTTGTCTTCCTTTATTTCCACACACTAATATGTGACATCTCTACCACATTGTACACAGTTAATTTCTGTGTGCCCTTACCGTACTTTTGCTATCTTTTACACTTTGTCATCTATCACTTTACTATTTCACTCTTCTTGTTTTTCTTCTTCCTTTTCTTTACTCTAACCATCCCTTCCTATTGTCCCATATACTGTGTACTTTGCTGTTATTACTGTTATTGATTTATTGCCATCTTCACTTAACATTTTGTTTGTATTAATGATACTTATTGTTAACTTGCTTGCTTACTATCATTTGTATTTGTCCAGACTGACTGCAATGGGACCATTTGGATCAGTGCTCTACCCCAGTTACCAAACGGACTAACTAAATAACTAAATAAATTAGACTACATAATGGAAAGCAAATGAGAGCCTACATGCAAATGTCTCACTGTTTATGCAAATGATGACAGGAAAAAAGGCAGCGTGATTTAGAGAGGTATAAATATGATGCTATGTGTTGCAGCATAATCCATTCTGAACACCAGGAAGCATAATTTTCCAGGAGCTAGTGCAAGTGTCTGTGATATTAAACATCTTTATACTGCATGGTACAGAAGGGTCTATTAGCAAGTAATATCCCATTGCCTTCGCAACCAGGACATAGTCTTCACCCTACTGTGTGGACAGGTAGACCATATTGGAGTTAATACAAATGGCATATGCACATGGAATCAAGGAGCATGGGATGGAATGTTCATCTCTCTGAAGATGATGGTATGCATAGTATTAACCATCCTTGTTACAGGAACCTTTCAGCATTTAATAGTGAACACATTAGGAATTTTTCAGGCATTAGGCTCTTGGATCCTACATCAGTATCATGACATAATGCTGCAGCATGTGGTAGCAGAGGAGAGAACCAACACCATGAAAGCATCTCATAACAGACCATTTCCCTGAGGTCCCAGGAGCCCTTAATTGCTCATGTACTACTATCAAGCCCCATCTGCTATACATGATGTTCTATGCCTCATGCAGAATGGTTTCCACTCCATCACCTACCAACAAGTGTGTAATGCATGGGGTATTATATACAATGTGTTCCTATGCCACCAGGCAATTCTTATGATTCGCACATCTGATGTCTTGTGTAATGTCAACTATGAAAGGGCCATCCTGCTGATAGGTGCACACATTGTTGGGTATATTGGCCTAAAATAATGTTTTCAATTAAAGCAGACCACATATAATGGTGCCCACTGTTGTGTGTTGCAGGTAATGTTGGATATGCCATGGAACACAGATGATAACCCCCATCTGAAACCCCCCAGACCATGGCTCAGGTGTCTTACAACAACATACATTTACAGACATTGAGCATGGAGCATTGTCAGATGTGTGTTTGGACTCTTAAAGGAAGGGGACCATTGGTTGGTTACAATGCAGTACACATCAAAACCTGTAGGGAAATATTTGTGGTGTGCACCATTTTACATGATATGGTAGTATACATGTAGATACAACAAAATGGGAACATGCCAGTACTGCCTGAGCGACCTCTTTCAGCAGCAGATGAAGATTCAGGCACAAAGTAATTAGAGGGTCAGGCTGCAGTGGCACCAGATGCATAGCAGAAGCAGGCATAATATACTGCAGCACTCACAAAATGCTGACTTTCTGGTCATGATACAAACAACCCAGAATAAAAGTGATGCATGCAATACTTTGTACAGGCTATGATATGCAATACAGTGCACTGACTGACCACACTACCCACACAGGTCAGAGAGTGAGAAAGACACAATATCATCATTTGGAGTTGAGCTTCCACAGCAACTCAGTCACCATTTTCTCCCTTAGGGAAGAGACTGTGGACATCAAATTGGTCCTCTGTCCTTTAAATAGCAGGAGCTCTGCCAGAAGTCACACATCTGCAAACTGGCCCTGGGAAAAAAATCTATACATTTTGAGCAGCTGACTGAGATTGTTTTCATTGTGCAGTAGCCCATGGACATCAAATCGGTGTTCTATCATTTAACTAGCAGGTGATCTGCCACAAGTTATACTATTGTAAACTGGCTCTGTGCAAAAGTTGTACACATGAGCAGCAGCAGCCAACTGAGATTACTGGCATTGTGCAATGTAAGCAAGTTTATCATGAATAGCCTTATCTGTATAACCTGAAGTATTCTGAAGAGTCCCTGCTCTCTGCTGGAAGGTGGCTGGGAAACATTCACAATCTAAGGACCACTTAACTAATTAGTCACTCTCCAGTCATTTGACCTTTAGATTACACTGCATAAACCAGTTACTTTGTACCCCTAGCTTTCTGGTGACTATATTCAGTAACTGAAACAAATCTATTTTACATTGTGCCTCCATGTTAATTGCTGAGCAGTAGCTGTAAACTGATTGCTTTCTGCAATAAAGGGCCTCCAGGGTCATGTAATCTCAATTACACTCAGCCTCACTAACTTTGACTTTGCTTCACTCCCCTACTCGACCTCTAATTCCCACCCATCCTATTGTACTCTAGCCGTATACACTTCCACCAGTCAATCCCTACAGATCCCAAACTTTACTGTTATCAACTTCCCTCTAACGTGTAGTATTATTCCCAACACAATTTCTCTCTCCCATACTGCCTTTGTACTATACCCACTCAGCCCTCTCTGACAATACCACTAATCAAATCATTAGCAAAACTCACTCTTCCATCCATGCCATTTATGTCTCATTTATTAAAAACAGTGTGTTATCTCTCATCACTTCCTCTATAATATCTCTCAGCCTTTCCCTCATCTCACTATACTGCTGACACCACACTACCCTCAATATCTCTACATCCATGCACAATACATCAGCAGTTTTCACTTGACTGTCCTTTACACAATAAATCACTCTCTAAACTTCTCTTTACTACCATTCTTTTCTTTAATCCCCCTCATTCCCATAAACATTTCCCCACTATATAGAGCTAAGATTTCTCCAATACGTTTACACTCACAATACTTTTCCTCCGGATCTCTATCACTCCACTCCCACCCTTATTTTTCTAGCAATTCTCTATTTCTTCATATCACCTCACCTAGTCATGCTCCTTTCACACTTTATCACAATTTCTGCTCTAGTTTTACTAACATGCCTAACCTCCTATCATCTACAACTCCACAAAACCCCCTAACACATTTGAGTTCCTTTACACTTGCTCAAACCACCACCCACTCTAACTTCACTATATCCTCAGACTTATTCTACTCAACTTTCATTCACATATTCAAGATCAGCCATCCACAGCCTAATCCTGTACTACTAAAACCATGAATTAGGATCAAATCCAAATGTAAATGTCCCCCCCCCCAACACTCAGTCCTGACTATGTGGCTATGTCCATCCAAACTCTGGTCCTCCTCACAACAAACCAACCTCCATGATTTCTAGCACACAGTCCTTCTCCTCTCTACCCACTAAACCATCCAGCTACATATTTTTAATATACAACAGAATAATTCTTTTCCTGGGCTTCCTCAAATATTCCAAAGGAAACTTATCATAATGTATAATTTAAATATTGACTGGCAGACCATAAAGCAATGACACCTCTAATGATGCAATAAACGTATATGGGCTGACCTACCTTATTTCATCCCTCACTAAGAACAGCAAGGGTTCTGACAGTAAATCAGCCTTACACTGGATCCTGACTAACTCTCCAAAACAAAATCACCTCCCCTGGAGCTCTCCCTGACACCCTAACTGACCACCTTCCTACCTTTGATATAAGGTACAACCATAATATCTATAAACTCTACATCTACTACAGTGCCATAATCTGTCCTTCTTCCAAAAAGGTGATTTCATCTCAAACTTAAAAGTAATAAGCTGAAACCAAGTACTAACCTTTGAAGTAGCAGTGCTGCGTCCTTATTCAACACCACTTTCCTCAGTATTCTAAATGAATATGCTCATATAAGAACCAAAAGAATCAAAGCAATCCCAGTGGCCTGGCTCTCCAAACAAAGCAAACAACTTATGAACCACAGGGACAAAGTCTGTGAAACCTGGAGAGAAAATAAGACAAGAGTCTAACTTATAAAAATATAATCACTTCAGAAATAGCACCAAGTATAGGATTAGATGTCACAAGAAATCATATTGCACCAGTCCACAAACTTTAAATAAGAAGAACTCAAAACTGTTCTGGTCTTCAGTCAACAAACCACTAAATCCTGTCCAAGTCACCCAACCAAACCCCCGCTGCTGTCCCTCAATCAACTGAATCAAACAACTGGGCCTCCCAATTCAATACACATTTTATTAACTCGATAACTTTTATTTATTTATTTATTTATTGACATTTGATTGAAAGTTCAACTGGGCAGAAGCCCATTTTCAGCAAAGGCCTGGGAAGAAAAGCTCCAAATTACTACAAATCACTTTCAGAACAATAATTTTACAATCTTAGAATAAAACAAAAACAAATTAGTGATGATATGAAAACGTTGATTAAGAATCTATATATTTATAGAAATTTTATCAGCTTGTAGAGAAATTAAAGGTAAGTTAGCTTAGTACAAACAGGAATTGCAATATGAAGTGAGGGAAAACAGGTTTATGGTATACTTAGAGAGAAAGTCAGCGAAGAGAATTTGTTAGACAAAGTGAAGAAGGGAGAGTAAGGAAGTATAAAAAATGAAAAGGTACTTGTTCACATTTAGGGATATAGTTTATCCTGGTTTTGAGCAACAAAGCCATATTTTATTTAGGAAGTCCTATTTATTTAGGAAGTCTTTCAGAGTGCTTTTGAAAGATGGGAGGGAGTGTATTGCCTGATGGATACAGGTAAGGAGTTCTGGGCCTTAGAAACCTTGTATAAGTACAGACAATGCCCAGCAAATTTAATAGGTTTGTAGACAGACAGGCGTTTTTGGTCACTGGATCACAATGACTGACTGGGAGCATAGTTATGT
This sequence comes from Protopterus annectens, assembly GCF_019279795.1. Taxonomy (NCBI): domain Eukaryota; kingdom Metazoa; phylum Chordata; order Ceratodontiformes; family Protopteridae; genus Protopterus; species Protopterus annectens. The sequence goes on along the minus strand of NC_056725.1, from coordinate 1,854,869,139 downwards.
AGAATGTTTTTTAGTGCTGGACAGGAAAATGGATACTGGATAATTTTATAGGTGGTAAGAAGCTATATACATGTTAGTTAATGATGCATTTCCAAACAATTTAGGCTTTTTAGTGCTATACAGTGGTGCATTCTGAAAGGGGTATTTGCTGCAAAATTAGCAACTTAGATTGTTCAAGTTTTAATTTTTGTGAAGCTTGGAGGTTAGTAAGGATGGGAGTGCTGTAAAGAAGTGTGGGGAGGAGATAAATAGTGGCAAATGTAGTTTTAGTTGCGTTGGTTAGAAAGTTTTTGGCTCTGTAAAGCATTCATAGTTTTTGATAAGTTTTTCTTATGTACTTGAATATATAAGTTGAATGTGAACTTAGTATCCACTACCACCCCAAATAATTTGCTATGAGAAGAGACTTCAATGGCTGTATTATCATGAGAGAGGACTTTAAATTTTGTTTTTTCATGAGAGAGGGATTTGAGGGAAAAAGTAGTAGTTTCATCTTATTTGGGTTGAGCATGAGTTGTGAGCTATGAAGCCATGTTTCAGTGGCTGTTAAAGCTTCCCTAGCAATTATTTTGAGGTGTACCATGTTGTCAGATATACAAATGAGAGTGGAATCATCTGTGTATTGCATTAGGGTGGCCTGTTGTATGGATGCACAGATGGTGTTGGTGAAAATGTTAAAGATGAGGGGCCAAGGATAGAGGCCTGTGATACACTTGTGGTGACAGGGAGGTAAGAAGAGATAATGGAGTGCCTTACTCCCTTATTTTCATTGCCAATGATTCTAAATATAATGCAAATAACAAAGGGGAAAGAGGACACCCCTGCCTGGTTCCTTTCCTCAAGCAGAAATTAGAGAGGAACCCATCCACTTTAACTTTCACCTCTAATCCCTCATATATCCTCCTAAACAACCTTATAATTTTATCAGGGAATGCAAATGCTTCCAATGCTCTGCTCATAAAGTCACAACTTACTCTGTCAAATGCTTTCTCTGCATGAAGACCCACCAACAACAGTGGTACTTCTTACATTCTACTTCCCTCTGGATCATCAATGTTCTGGTTAATGTTGTCAAATGTTTGCCTCCCCTCCACAAAACCACATTGATCCATTATCAGTTTTGCCATTCTTTTAGCCATTACAGACATAAACACTTTATAATCGAGGTTAGTATTGAAATGGGCCTGTATGAAGCTGGATATGATGGACCTTTACTCTCTTTAGGTATTACAGCTACCACTGCTTTCTTCCAGGATGTTGGTACTTCTCCTCCTCTTAAAATACTGTTAAACAAAACCTTCCAGATCTTTATCAAATTTTCCCTCCTAGCTTCCAAACTTCCACAGGAATACTGTCTACTCTTGGTACTTTTCTGTAGGTTGGTTATACTTCACCATTTTCTCTCATCTTCTCATATCCTGTTAGTAATTGAGCCTCATCTACCTCTAACCTTGACATATTTAATTCTTCCGTAAACATTTCTATTTGTACCCTTTCATGGTTTCTGTATTTCTCTGCTTTATATAGACTTTCATAGAATTTCCAAAATATTTCTTGTACTTCTACAGAATCTCTTGTCATCTTCCTTGTTATGGGCAGCCTAAGGTTAGCGACAGCCCTTTCTACTTTCTGTTGGCTGAGTCATTGTGCTAAAAGTTTTTTTGTGCTCTACAATTATTATCAAAAAACAGTTGCTTAACAGCAACCTTTCTAAACGCATGTGTATTATCGAGGTAATCCCTTATTTTCTGTTTAGCATTCTTCAGTTGCTCTTCTTCTTATTCTGTGAGTTATCCCCTGTTTTGCAATACTTTAATATTTGTCAATCCCTCCAAATAATTCTTGTTACCTCTAAAACATATCTTCCTTTCATTTCCACTCTATTTTTAAACTCCACTTTAATTTTATTCCACCCCTAGCTATATTTTCAGAAGAAATTTCTGTCTTCTCTAATAGCAGCTGAATAATTTCCACTACCCATTCCTTAAATTCCTCTCTTTTTAACAGATAGGTGGGAAAGTGCCAGCAGTGTCTCATTTTTATTTCATTACCCTGTGTTTTTATTTTAATTATTGGCGCATGATCTAAAATAGTTATTGGGTATGTATCAATACCTTCAATTAAATGTACATGTTTTTGTGAAATATAAATGCTGTCTAGCCTACCCAGTTCTTGTATCTTGGGGAATAATATCTAAATTCACTCTGAACTTCTAGTACTGAATTCACATTTTCCATGCCAAATATTTTCATAAGTTTCTTCAAAAATGTTCTCTCTTTTTTGTTATACTTTCCCTTCTAGGCCCCCAGACACATCTTCACTGCTGCAAATCAAATTCCATCCCCCACCTATAAGTAATATTCCCTGCTAAACACTGATTATTTCTTCCAGAGTTTTCTAAGTTCCATTGCAGCAGTTTTAGGTGGAATATAAATACGTGCCAGTATCATCCTCCTCCCTTGCCAGTAGCCTTTTAGTACTACAAATTTACCGTTATTACCATTTGTATCCTCTTCTATCCCTACTGGAGTTCCTCTTGCAAATAATATAAGTACTCCTTTGTTCCATGTATTCTACTGAATAAGGGTCCTAAAAACCTTTCTTTTTTTAAGCACCTTTATTAAATTATCACTTGTGACCTAGCCAAAGTTACATTTAAATAAAAATAATCAAACTGTATTAGCATCTTCACATTTACAAAAATTATACTTTACATACATTGCTATATATTATATAACCTAAGCAACATTACATAAATTATTCAATTCCTGCCCTCTTTTCTTAAACAAGAAAAATCTTTATTAAATCATCACTTATGACATAGGCAATCATACATTTATATAAATGAAAACAAACCACACCAACACAATCCTAGTTGCAAGCATTTTACGTCACTTATAATCTACACAATCATTTTCAGTCAGATATTACATAGCTCATTTAAGTCCTGCCTTCTTTTAAAAATCATTCCTCTCCTGTATGTATTGTTCCCACAACCCCACTGTTTTCCTGTGTAGTTTGCTCCTACCCTTTTCTAAAGCTCTCAATTCCAGTTGTTTTATCTCTGTTACTATATCCACTACTTGTAATATAGTTGGCTTAGATTTTGATTTTCATTTCCTAGTAATTTTTTTTGGAAGGGCAGCTTACCATGTCTAGGCAATTCTGATTCTGTATCATAGCTCAGAAAAATCCTCTCAATAGTCACATCAATTCTTCAATCCAGCATCTCTAACAGTGCATCCCACAGGGAATCCTTATAGTCCTCCAACTCACCACACTCTCAGAAAATATGTTCCCGATTACTAGTAAATCAAAATAACTACCAAGTGGGCTAAAAGTTCACCAAGAATTCCAAATCCCGCCCAACAAAAAGGTGAAGCAATAAAGCTCTGAGAGGACAAACTTGGATCAAACATTTCATACATAGACACCATTAACGCTCACAAAAATAAGTTTTCGTTTGACATACACTTCATCAGATGCAGGCATGAATTAAACTCCTTCTATATATACTATTTCTCTTACATATCAACCAATGAAAAGTGAATCAATTAATGAATTAATTGTTACAACCTAAGCTGAAAAACATATGTAAACCTGGCATTTGGGAAACAATACTGGTTATAGATTATTCATTTTACTGAATAAAAACATAAAACATCCAACAAATAACAACACACTGATTTAAAACCTATTTAAAATACATTTTTCACTATATGTGAATGTAAAACATGTTAAATTAATTTAAAATACATTTAAATATTTGCTGGGGAAATGGCACTATCTTGTGGATTGTTTAAAAACTGCAATACACTTGAATAAACATAAAAAATACCAAAGTGTTTGAATGTGAACACAATCTCAAAGTGAATAAAAAATGCTTTAAGACCATTTATTAAAAAGATTTAAACAGCATATAACTAATAAAGTACATCAAGGACCACAATGTATATTGTCTCAGTTGTACCACAATCAAATCTACTTATAATTTGGCTGCTCTAAGCTTCAGGAGGGAGCTTATGGAAATATGGTCATTCAATCCAGGCTTTTTATTAGCTTCCAAGGTGATCTACCACCATAGCTCCTTATATTCAATAGTTTCTTCCCATAGCCCCCCTCGAAGATTTTTATCCACCTTCTCCAAGGTGAAAAATAAGTAATGGGCACTGTCACACTCTAGGCTATGCTTGTACAAGGCATTAGTGTATTTTTTATTTGATACATCATATGTGTGTTCATATATTCTTTTTCTTAACTTTTGTTCCGTTTTACCTATGTAAAACACATCACAGACCTGACACGGCCAAATAGACAAGCCCACTACTGTCACAATTTGTAAATTCTTTGCTTTCCAAGAATCTATTTCTACATTGCAAATACATATTCTCATTGTTGTAGACAAAGGCACATTGAGAACAATGCCCACATTTAAACTTTCCTTTCCTCTTTTTATTCCTTGTAATCCCATAATCAAAGTTATTTTCCAAAAGATTTTTCAAATTCCTACAGTTTTTGTAGACCAATTTAATACTTTCCTTTTTTATTTTGTCCAAGTCTGTAAGGGCTACAAATCTATCCCATTCATTGTTAATAATACCCCTTACCATGGTGGACCCAGCATTGAATTCTAATATTAAAGCCCTATCAAAATTTTCCACCATGCCTGTATTAACAATTTTTGTGACCTTTTGCATAGGATAGGTTGGTATTTCTCCATTCTACCTTTCAAAACCTTATTTTCTACTTCAATCAACAAATGATCCAGATAATTCCTAGATTTAAACATTTTTCTTAACAATTCCATTTCCTTGTCAAAGTCCTCATTTTTGGATGTCATCCTAGAGCCCCTTATATATTGTCCTTTGACAATATTTTTTTTTGTAATGCTTAGGATGAGCACTATCAAAGTGTAGATAGGAATTGGAATATGTTGGTTTTCAGAAAACCTTGGAATTAAACATATTGTCACACTTGTATATTTCTACATCCAGATATTGTAAAGTGTCCTTACTAGTTTTGTAGGTGAATTCTAAGAAAATAGCACTATTGTTAAGGTATTCTATAAAGAAGCCACTTCACTTTCCCTGGCCACCCACAAAATCACTATATCATCCAGAAATCTCATGTAGAGAATCCAATTCTCCTTGTAGATGGAATCCACTACATACTTCTCCTCCCACCTGGCCAAGACTAGATTCACATAAGTGGGGGCACATCCTGTATCTGGTGAACAAATTCACCTTTAAAACACACAAAATTGTATCTCAACACCAGGTCCAAAAGCTGCGTAACAATCACTTTTTCATCCAGGGAAAAGTAATCTTCTTCATAAATAATTTCTTCTAGTACATTCAAACCTTCCCTATGAGGTATCGAGGAAAACAAATCCACTATGTTAATGGTAAGAAAAGTTAAGCCTTCATTATATTTCTCCTGACTCAAACACCTTAAAAAGTCCCAGGAGTCCTTTAGAATATTCTTTTTTCTAACCATAAGTCCTTTAACTTACTATCCAAATATTGGCTAGAGGCAATGTCTTGGACCCATCCGCAGAGACAATGGGCCTCAGTGGGGGGGTCCTTCCCATTTTTCTGTGTCTTGGAAATCCCAAAAATAGTGGCTATTCTAGGCTTTTCTACCTTAAGGAAATGGTACATTCTTTGGTCAATAGAGCCGTCCACTAATATATCCTCCAAAATCATATCTATTCTACGATACGCAATGTTTATCTTATTTCTAGATATAGTTGCATATTTATTGGGGTCCCTTAGAATGCCATTCATTTTTCCTTCATATATAAAATCATCCATAAGGATCATCCCCCCACCTTTGTCCGGTTTCATAACTCTTGAATTTTTATCATTTCTTAGTTCATATAAAACTTTTATTTCATCTGGGTCCAAGTTACTTCTATATCTCACTTTGTCATACTTTTTTCTGATTTTACCACAGTACCTTCAAAATTATAATTTGTGGGTGTAACGGTGGGTTATAAGTACTTTTTCTTACAAGTTCTTCACGTTCTACCTTGTAGTCCTGCTCAAACAATATTTGGAAATTAATTTTTCTTGTAAAAACCTTAATATCCATAAGTGTTTTGTCCAAGTTACCTTGTCTTAGGGGTATAAACTTAATCCCCATGGATAAAAGTCTAAAATGGTCCTAAGTCAAGATTACAGAGCTAAAATTATAAATACTAAAATCACCATATGTGTATCTAAAAGAATTTTCCATGTCCTGATTGATCTCTTTCTCTTCTAAGTCAAGGTGGGCAATATTATTTAATATCTCCCCCTCCCGGCTCCCCTACGAAAATTCGAAAATGGTTGTTGCTGGTATTCATTTGTATTTCTGATCCTCTCTGATCTACGTAGTGGGGGATACTCAGAGATGTCATCCAATTCTGACACTAAATCACCAACTCTTGTTGGTTCCACATTGTTATTACTTTTCCACTCACCATTATTGTTTCTTTCCCAAAATCTCTCTCCAGACTTTGGTTTAGGGTATTTTTTTGGTATTCTAAAATGTCACGCTCTAATTTTTTAATTTTTCTTTTTATCAAATCATTACATTGACCATCCACTTCCTTTTGAATACTATGATAGTTTCCTTTTCAGCAGGAATAGTGAACATTAAATCTTTTTTAATACTTTCATTCACAATCTCAATTTCACTCATTAATTTCCCATTCACTCTACTGTTCTCTTCAGTAATACAGTTTAGTACATCAAGCCCACATCTGTTAAATATTTGTATTAAATCCTGGTGAAAAACACTGCCTGGGACCACATTATTAGGATACTTCCAAATTCTAAGTCCCTTAGGCACTATACTTTGAGAAATACATTCTTTCAAATAACTATTCTCTATGGCCCCATAGTCACAGTTCTGTTTTTAAAGTTGGAAGAAAAACTAACCTGGAGCCATTCATTAAAATCAGCCTGCACATCTTTACTTCTGGAATCTACATTTTGTTTCTCTTGTCCAGATGAAGCAGGCGACACTCGGGTTTCATTACACCCATTTCCCCCCTCAGGCGGTCTACATATCCTGGGGGTTTGGTTGAAACAAATATCATTGCTGCCTGAGCCTTCTCCTCTCCAGGCAGCTTCCCTGTGATCCGTTTCCTTCAGAAGCCATTTCTTCCCACCGTTTTGCTCCAAGGTTGCCAAGCACTTCCTGGTTCCACCCATCATGTATAGTAGACACCAGCTCCACCATCGATTGGCTGAGGGGTGTAAGTAAGTCAATCAACTGGGTGAGCTGGTCAATCAACTTCCTGGCTTGGCCCAGCTCCTCCTTGCAGTTGATTTCCATAGCCTCTCTGCTCATTTCACCATCCATGGCAGCAAAGAAAACACTAGTAAATCAAAATAACTACCAAGTGGGCTAAAAGTTCACCAAGAATTCCAAATCCAGCCCAACAAAAGGTGAAGCAATAAAGCTCTGGGAGGACAAACTTGAATCAAAAGTTTAATACATAGGCACCATTAATGCTCACAAAAATAAGTTTTCGTTTGACATACACCATCAGATGCAGGTTTGAATTAAACTCCTTCTATATATACTATTTCTCTTACATATCAACCAATGAAAAGAGAACCAATTAATGAATTAATTGTTACAACCTAAGCTGAAAAACATATGCATACTTGGCATTTAGGAACCAATACTGGTTATAGATTATTCATTTTACTGAATAAAAACATAAAACATCCAACAAATGGTTCAATGTTCTACTAGAAGAATCAGCTTATCCCACTTGACTCTTGCCATCTTCCCAAACCAGATAAAATCCTTCAGCTCTTTATTAATTATCTACAATTTCTCCTCTGGTTGATAAAAATATGCCTGACAGGTGTATAAGACTAATGGCACTAAAAACATTTTAACTGCTTGTATCTACTATCCATATCTGTATAACAAAGCTTCCATTTTCTCAGTTTTTGTATTATCTTTTACTTAGTCTCTTCCCACATATCCTTAGCTGCCACACCAGAATCATTTTTAATACATACTCCTAAGTACTTTGTTTTATCATGTGCCCATAAATATGGATATTGGTGAACCAATTCATATGTGGGTACATAACTTGCCTTTGTTTTAGCTTCATTTTGTATCCTGAAAAGATTTGAAACTGTCCCAAAATGTTCCATAACACTAAAAAGAAGTTGTCTTACCATAAAGTTCCATCTGTGTTGTTGACCTTCATTCATTCATTACTGATGGGTTATCGGTTCCATCCTCAGAACCAAGCCGGCCTTGTACCAAGCTCACGTCAGCCAGAAACTCTCAAGCCAAGATCCTACCCACAATGCTCTGCTCCCTGTTACCTCAGATCGAGTTTGCAAGTTGATAGACAAAAGTAGAGGCTACCTCTGGTCATAACAGACCTACAAGAATGGAAAAAGGAGCATATGAAATTCAACAGAAACCTCCGGAGGAGGACAGAGGGTGGGGAGTAATGAATGAAAGAAGATCAACAACACAGATGGAACGTTATGGTAAGACATAACTTCTTTATCTGATGTTGTTAATCCTCATTCATTCCTTACTGATGGGACAGAGTCCCCAGCTACCTGTATCCCTGGGTGGCCCTCATGGAAGGACATTCCTGAGCACCATGGAACCAAAAGAAGCTCCAATTTGTAATGAAGGATAAAAGTATGGGGGTTGGCCCAAGTTGCAGCTGAGCAAACGTCATTGAGGGAAGCCCTAGCATGGAAAGCTGCTGAAGTTGCCATTGACCTTGTAGAATGGGCTTTCACTTTGTGAGGCAAGGTGAGGTTGTTCTTGTTGTAGATGAAGGTAATGCAATTTCTCAACCATGACGCTAATGTAACTTTAGAAACAGGACAACCTAGTCTTGGTCCAGAAAAAGCCAGTCTGATTTACAGGTAGATTTTATGTCCAAATAAAAATGGATTTGGCTGTGAACATCTAGGGAGTGCAGGCAATACTCTCCCTTGTTAGAATGATTAGGAAAAAATACTAGGGACGTCAATAGGCTGGTTGATAGATCGCTCTGACACCACTTTCGGTAAAAAGGAACAATTAGCTCTCAGTGAGAGACTATGCTTATGGAGAATAAGGTAGGGACATTTGATGCATAAGGCTTGAAGTTCTGACAGACATCTGGCCGATGTGATAGCAACCAGAAACAAAGTTTTCCAAGAGAGATGCTTTAAATCACATGAAGATGCAGGTTCAAAGGGGGTGCTGTTAGGGCTTGCAGAACCAAAGCCAAGTCCCAAGGTTGTACTGGTTCACTAAAGGGAGGTTTAGGTGAAAAACACCCTTGAAGAAAGTCTTACAGAGTCTGTGTGACATGAGTGAAGAGTCCTGGAAGCCAATGTGGAAATTAGAAATGACAGCTAAATGAACACGAACAGTAGAGGCTGATACCCCAGATTGAAAGAGATCTGATAAGTAATCTAATACTACCAAAACTGGGGCTAACAAGGGGTCAAATTGTTTGTCCACTGCCCATAAAGTAAACCTTTTCCATTAGCTGAGATAAATTAGCCTGGTGGATGATTTATGAAATGCAATAAGAATATTATGCACCGGGGAGGAGAGGTTATCCTGCCTGGCAATCATTGGAAGTAGAGAAACCAAGCTGTCAGCTTCAGGTTTGTTAGATTGTGGTGGCTCAGACCCTGTGGATGGGAGATCAACGTTGGAGTTGGACTGAGGATCCATGGTCGATCTAGCAGGTGAGGCCACAGGAAGGGGAACCAAACTTGTCGAGGCCAATATGGAGCAATGAGGATTACTTTGCTCTTCAACTGCCATGCTTTCTTCAAAAATTGGGAGATGAGGGGTACAGGAGGGTAAGCATAAAGCAGACCCGAGGGCCAAGCGTGGACTAAAGCATCTGTCAGTGACTGTCCCCGAGGGGGGATCGAGGCAAAGTAGTTGCTGCACTTGTAGTTGATTGGGGAGGCAAATAGATCGCAGCAAGGCTAGTCCCAACAATTGAACATTTTTTCCCCTATCACAGGATTGAGGGACCACTCGTGAGGTTCTAGAATGCACCTGCTCAATTTGTCCGCTATCACACTGAAGCTCCCGGGAATGTGCATTGCAATTAGAAAGTGGTTGGAAGCTATCGCTCATTGCCATATTCTCAAGGCCACATGGCATAACGGGTAAGATCTGGTGCCCCCTTGCTTGTTGATGCACCAGACTACTGACATGTTGTCTGAATTGCAACAGTCCCTGATGGAAGGATTGAGTGGAATGCTTGCAACGCTAACAGCACTGCACTCAATTCCATGACATTGATATGCAAATGAGCCTCTGTCTCTGACCAGGTGCCTTGGACCAAGCTTCCCTCACATAGCCCCTCCCACCCCATCAGGGAGGTGTCCGTGGTCACTGTAGCTTTTAGATGATGGGGGCTGAAGTTTTGAGACCATTGTTGGGGATTCTGAGACATCCACCAGAGCAAATCTTGCTTGCATCACTGAGTTACACTTATCTGAAAAGACAAAGGATGTTGTAGAGGGTACCACTGAGTGAGAAGTATCCACTGAAGAAGTCTCATGTGGAACCTGGCCAAAGGAACAATGGTGATCGAGGCTGCCATCAACCCCAAGAGTTGGAGTACGGACCATGCAGAAGATTTGTGGTGACAGAGTAGCAGCTGAACCTGTTGTCTTATTCTTTGAAGTCTGTGGTCCGGAAGAGATGCTGTGCAATTTCTCATGTCTAACAGGACTCCAATGAATTCTAAAGATTGTACCGGAGTCGTGGTGGACTTCTTCCAATTTATAGTGATTTCCAGGCATTGAACTGTGAGCAGAGTGTAATCTAGGGCATCCTCCAGTAGACGATTGGTGGGGCCAGTAAGGAGCCAGTCGTCTAGGTATGGAAATGCCTGGAATCCTTGAAGTCGCAGGTAAGCAATAACCATTGCCATGCATTTGAACACTCTGGGGGCTGTAGAGAGACCGAAGGGCAGTGCTCGATACTGATAGTGACTGGCTCCTATGCAGAAAGAGGAGGTATCTTCTTGAGTGCTTGTCCACTTTTATATGGTAATGTGCATCTTGACAATCTATAGAACACATTCAATCGTCTTCTTCCAAAAGAGAAAGGATAGACTGAATTGTGACCATCCAGAATTTCTCTGCTCTTACAAATTTGTTTAGTGTGCTGAGATCCAGAAATGGTCTCCAGTCCCATCTTTTTTGGCACTAAAAAGAATCTTAAGTAAAAACTGGATCCTATCTGGTCTGGGGGGACCATCTGGATGACCCTTTTTTTGTAGCAGCTTTTGGATTTCATGTGCTGCTGCTTCCCTTTGACTGGGTGGGACATTGGGTAAATTTCTGGGTGAAGTGGGACAGAGATGGAAGGGAATGTGGTATTCTCTGGATATTATCCCCTGTACCCAAGAATCTGTGGTTATGGTTCGCCAGGCAGTAGGGTACAAGGAAAAATGACCCCCGACCGCTTCCAGAGGTGAGCAGTCAGGCAATGCTTCAGGAGCGCTGGTAGAGTTGTCCAGAGAAAGAATCTCTGGAACCCCGGTTTTGCAGACCTCCCCTGCCTCAAAATGGGGTCTTCCTTTTGGAGTTTCCCCCTCTGCCCTTAGGGGAGAACTCGACTCATGCGTCACGGAAAGAGACCTTTGATTTTCTGTACTACATCTTTCTGCTCCTCTGATTTCTGGAGTAGAATCATTGAGGGGTGGAGTGCCAGACACCAATGGCAGACAGAGTCTTTCCATCTTGTTCACACCTTGCCAGTGTATTTTTTAACTTTGGGCCAAACAATGAAGTGACTTTGATGGGGGCATTCATAAAGGAAGCCTTAAAGGAGTCCACAAAGGCACATTCAAGCATGACATCTCATGACTATGCCTGCACCTGCTGCTCCTTCCGTTGAATGTGAAATGAGCCACATGGAAGAATTGGATATCGATTCCGGGATGGCTATCTGAGAGGCTATGTTGTCTCGCACTTCGTCAGAAACAGCTCCTGTCAAGGTTTCAGAAAGTTGGTTGATAAGGTCCCTCTGGAGCCTCGTAAAGTGTGTCAAGTAGTTCAAGAACCTTACAGTGAATGTCGATGAAGCAAACACGCTTCCTGAGTCTATCGCCTTTGACTCCTTGTTGGGCAGATGTACAGTCTGGCTCTCTTCTGCCAAGTCTTTTTTAGTTACAGCTGCCATCACCATGACATCTACTGGAAGACCTTTGGACCAATGAGGATGCTCAGCAGGGGGAGATAAGATTTTGTCAGGCTTCCGAGGTATAGCTTCCAAAGTGTCAGGAGCCTTCCATGCACAGTGGATGATGAGCTGGACAAGCTCGTTGAGTGTTGGGGTAACTCAGGAGGTAGGGGTCTGGGCACAAAAGGCCTGCAGGAATACAGATTTCTCAATGGAAGGGTTGGAGGACTTCCATTCACTCCTCTGTCTTAGGATCTCGAGGATGTCACCAAAGGAACCTCATCAGAGGGTGACCATGTGGACCCTTCCCCGTCATCAAAGTCCGTATCTCTGGTTAGAGACTCCTCAGTGGAGTCCATGTGCTTCCTATTGCACAAAGCTTTGCAAGGGACTTCCTAAGTGGGAATCTCTGGGGAAGACTGCAAGGAGGGAATCTTTTGAGGGGGAGAAACCTGAGGCCCTTGTGCCTGGGGTCCGGTAGTTGTGGCTTGCGACAGTTGCAGCATAGAGTGGTGGCAAGGACTCTGACAGATATGTTTTGCCAGCAGAGGCAAGTGCCCTCTCCATGGCCTGGAAGGCCAGACCACCCGAAGAGGGATGGGAGCCCGGAACCGAGCAAGACAACCTCGGAACCAGGGTCACACCGCGCTCCAATGAGCCGACCCCCAGACCAGGAGTCTCAAGAAGAATGTGGAACATGAGGGGAGGAGGATTCCTGGAGGGTGCCATAGAAAAATTGGTGTTGAACCAAGAACACCTACCCCCAAGGCACAACTGCTAGCCTGAGAAGGGCCATGCGCCCAGTGCACAGAGGATGTGTACAGTGTACAAGGATGGCTCTGGCTCCAAAGTGAGGTTTACTGTTGGTGTCGAAGGAAGGGAAGCTGCTGTTGGAGGATGGGGCTTTGATGCTTCCCTAGAAATCGGAGGAGGACTGTAAGTAGGAGTCTGTGGAGAAATATGGTAACCTGCATGAGGGAATGCAGCTTTAGATGGGTGAGTGTCTCCTGGCCACAAGCAACTGGTCGACAAGCCCTAACACATCCTGTTCTGAGAGGCTCCTGGTCAACCTCATTGAGAGACCTGATGGAGATTCTGGCCTGTCTAAAAAGGGACTGTACTGACTTCCCACAAAAGGATCCAAGGAGGGAGAGTACTTGATTCTTGTGAGTTTGTGTGGTGCAGAGCCTAAAACTGAGAGTGTCTGCACCGAGGAGAATGGTGCTGAGGGTATCTGCACCAACAAAGGTGGCGCCACAGTCGAAGGTGTCTGCACCATGAAGGGCGGTGTGGCAAATGTCTGCACCAAAGAATACAGTGCCATCAAAGAAAGTGTTTGCACCGGTAACGACGGTGCTGAAAGTGACTGCACCATAGAGGGCAGTATTGTGAAAGTTTAATGTGTTGGCAAGGACAGAGCCGAAGGAGCCTGCACCAACGGTGCCGAAGGAGACTCCACCTGAAGAGACGGTGCCAAGAGGGGCTGTATCGATGTCAGCGGTGCCAAAAAAGGCTGCGACAAAACTGTCAGAGCTGTAAGTGTCTGCACCAGGAACTCCAGTGCCAATGATGATGAAGTACACATAGCTGGACTGAGAATAAACTGGGGTGGTGCCAAGGCTGGGGCCGAAAGAACCACAAATGGCAGTGCCAGGCCCGAGATCTTTACCTTTTTGTGAATTGATTCCTTGTGATCTCCAGAGGGAGATGAAGTGAGCGACCTCAATGAGGAAGAAGAAGAACGCCTCTTATGTGGTTTAGGAGGGGGTGAGCCCTCCGACCCAGAGATAGCCTCGCAGAAAGGAGTTTTAAGGAGGCCTGTTAGAATAAGTTTATTCTTCCTTTCATTCAGAGTCCTAGTCAAAGAATTACTACATATCCCACATGGAGGGTCTATTGAAAGGCAATAAACACACAAATCATGGCCATCAGAAAGCGGTAACTTACGGCTGCATTCTTTACATTGTTTGAAACCAACAGTACTTTTCTTATCTGACATTGTGATATCAAGGGGAAACTACACTACTACTAAAAAAGGTCAAGAAACTACCCAGAGGGGTAAGAAAGGGGGAGAAGAATAATTACCAACGATGGTAATGGAGCGTTACCTGAAAGGTAAGAAAAAGGAAAATACTACAGAGAGAGAGTCTCAAAGTTGTGATAGGTTAGGAAGCTAGAGATAGTGAAGAACTGAAAACTTTCTAAACACTAATAATAGGAAAAACTTCAAAAAGTTGAACACTTAGCTGAGAGAGAAGGCTTGACATGGCTGTACAGCAACGCAGCAAACGAGATCTGAGGTAACAAGGAGCAGAGCATTGTGGGTAGGATCTTGGCTCGAGAGTTATTGGCTGATGCGAGCTTGGTATAAGGCTGGCTCAGTTCCGAGGATGGAACCGATAACCCATCAGTAAGGAATGAATGAAGATTAACATCATCAGATTGTCTCTTTCTGGTTTTGTGAGGTATAGAATAATATCATCTACAAATAGAGCCAGCTTTTCTTGACTACCATACCAATTATATCCTTATAATTTCTGAGTCCCTTATTTTTTTTGTCAATGGTTCTAAATATAATGCAAATAACAAAGGGAAAAGAGGACACCCCTGCCTGGTTCCTCTGCTAAAGCAGAAATTATCAGAGGGACCCTTCCCACTTTAATTTTCATCTCCTATCCCCCTCATATATCCTCCTAATCAACTACATAATTTTTCAGGAAATGCAAAGTCATCCATTGCCCTGCTCGTAAAGCCCTAGCTTACTTTGTCAAATACTTTCTTGGCATCAAGACTCACCAACAACAATGGTATTCTCTTACAGTCTGCTTCCCTTTGGATCATTAAACTTCTGTTAATGTTGCCAAATGTTTGCTTCCTCTCCACAAAACCACAGTGTCTGAATCTATAAATTTTGGCAATACTTTTTCTATTCTTTTTAGCCATTATAGACATAAACACTTTATAATTATGGTTTAGTATTGAAATGGGCCTGTATGAAACTGGATCTAATGGATCTTTACCCTCTTTAGGTATGACAGCTACTACGGCTTTCTTCAAGGATGTTGGTACTTCTCCTCCTCTTAAAATACTGTTAAACAAATTTTTATCAGTTTTTTCCCTCCTAGCTTACAAACTTCCAAAGGAATACCATCTATTCCTGGGTACTTTCCTGTAGATTGGTTATACATTAACAATTTTAATCTCATCTCCTCCTATCCTAACCGTTAGCAATTGAGACTCATCTACCCCTAACCTTAGCATATTTAATTCTTCCATAAACATTCCTATTTGTATCTTTTCTTGATGTCCATATTTCTCTGCTTTATACAGACTTTCATAGAATTTGCAAAATATTTCCAATACTTCTATATGATCTCTTGTTATCTTCCTTGTAATAGGCTCCCTAAGCTTAGAGATAGCCCTTTCAACTTTCTGTTGCCTGTGTCATTGTGCTAAAAGTTTTTTGTACTCTACAATTATCAAAAAAAAAAAAAAAAAAAACAGTTGCAGCAACCTTTCTAAATTCATGCATATTATCAAGGTAATCTGCAGTTGCTCTTCTTGTTCCATAAGTTTTCCCCTACTTTGCAATAGTTTAACATTTGTCAGTCCCTCTAAATAATTCTTGTTACTTAACCATGTCATCATTTATTTTATTCTGCGCTATTTTTAAACTTACCTTTTATTTTATTTTAAATGTCTTTCTCTAACAGCTCCTGGATAATTTCCACTATCCATTCCCTAATTTCCTCTCTTTAAAACAGATAGGTGGGAAATGTCAGTGTCTCATTTTTATTCCATTACTCTGTATTTTTATTTTAATTATTGGTGCATGATCTGAAATAGTTATCAGGTACTATCAATACCTTAATTTAAATGCACATGTTCTTATGAAATGCAAACTGTCTAGTCTATCCCAGATTTTGTATCTTGCGGAATAATATGCAAATTCACTCTGAACTCCTACTACTGAATTCACATCTTCCATGTCAAATATTTTCTTAAATTTCTTCAAAAATCTACCCTCCTTTGTTATATATTTTTTCCTTCTAGGGCCCCAGACATATCTTTACTGTTATAAATCAAATTCCAGTCCCCACTTACACATAATATTCCTTGCTGAAAGCCAACTATTTCTCCCAGAATTTTCTTAAACTCCATTAGAGCAGTTTTAGGTGTAATATACTGTAAATACATGCCAGTGTAATCCTTCTTCCCTTGCCAGTAGCCCCTTAGTACTACAAATCTACCATTATTATCTTTTTTATCCTCTTCTATTACTACTGGAGCTCCTCTTCCAATTGATATAAGTACACCTCTTTTCCTTTGTTCTAGGTATTCCTCTGAATAACCATCCTGAAAACCCTTCTTTATCAAATTCACATGTTCAGTTCTTTCGTCTCCTGTAGCATAACTATTTGCACTCTACGTTTTTAATATAGTTCACTACTCTTTCTTTTTTGTATTTATCTGAGACCATTGGCATTTAAAGATGTGACAGACACCATTGCTGTATTAAATAATTATTATTTCCACCTTTTATGTAGAACAGCTTTTTTGTTAAATGTCTAGTTCCAGCTTTTGTGTTACATGCACACACTGTTTGGCTGGTTGATCTCTGATAAACTTGTTTCTTGTCAAATTCTTCAGGTCCTCTGTATTCTTTTTTCCTGGCATCCAGGCAGCGCACTTACTAGCCAGTTACTGAAATTTACCCATAAGTATAAATCCACTGACTTTCTCAACTAAGTTTCTGTTTTCACACTGGGAGAGCTAGAATTAAGCTGTTACTCAATGCGCAGGATCTTGGAAGTCTCCAGATTTGCTCATCTTAACCCAGTCTCTTGCAATGTGGAAACCTTGTTTTATAGAATGTGAAAATGGGTCTCATAGTGTGGCAGTTACGCCAGTGAGGGAATTCAGTATGAACACCATAGCCGGCCTTAGGCATAGGCCAACTAGGTGGCCGCCTAGGGCGCTGCTCTAACAGGGGTGCTTTTCCAATATTTATTTGCTGTAAGAAGACCAGGATGGGAGCACCGAGCGGTGTGGTTGGGGGCACCGTGCAACCCTTTTGCCTAGGGCACCAGTTGATCTAAGGCCGCTCCTGATGAACACACACCACTGCTGCCCTATAATGTACATCATGACATGTCCTAACATTTGGCCATGTGCAAAGGGCTACTACCTTGCTCCTCGAGTGGACCAGTACAGTGGTCATGGCCTCATCAGGTGCTGGATTCTGCAGTATTAGTATGATTCAAAAACCAGGATTTCCTTGCATCTCCTCCACCAGAGACTTGGAGGAGCTCCAACTGGGCCCATTATGATGAACCTTTACTTAAAGTAGATGCATGTGACACCAGCTTGCCAGGAAGGTGAATGATGCCACTCACCTAACCCATTCTGGTAAGTCTGACGAGCAGTGCAGACATAGATATAGCAACCTGTGGTGGTGCCACCCAAACCTGCTTCAGCACGAGGAGTCATAGTTTAGGGCAGGGGTGGGCAATTAATTTTCCCAAGGGGCCACATGATAAATTGGGACTATTTGGGAGGGCCGGACCAATAGGCCAAACTCAATTCTGCTCCACATTAATTTTATCTGTTTATAAAAAGCAGTAAATTGTATGGCTTTGATCAACTGCTACTGGTAGATGTTACGATTAGGCTATGAAAATTTGAAAAGTACAGTTTTGTACCTACCATAAATGTAGATGTTTGAGTGTTCACACTGCTGCAGTCCTCACTCTTGGGTTATCCTGCCGTCAGGCGGTCCCGCAGTCGGTCCGAGTTCCAAAGTCTTAGTCCGGCGTCGGTTGCTGTCACTACTTCCCTGACGTCAGTGCGCCAGGGGTATATAAGATGCATCCAACACCATTTTTTTCAGTTTTTCTTGCCCCAGATGTCAGGTGACCCCAATAGGTAGGCAATACATATTGCTATATAAAAATATACATAAAAAAATAAAACAATACCTTCAGTCACAAGCAAATACACCACAGAGGTTGTATAGGATAGAAAGGAATAGATAAGTCCACCTAGTTCAGAGGGGATGGAGGGTGGGTAACCTGGACTGCAGCAGTGTGAACACTCGAACATCTACATTTATGATAGGTACAAAACTGTACTATGTTCATTGTGTTACACTGCTGCAGTCATCACTCTTGGGTTGAATCCCAGAGCTAAGTATGGGTGGTAGAACTAAACAGGGTTTGGAGAGGCTAGTAGGCCCTGCAAAACTGCAGTGGCAAAGCAAGCTCTGGTTTTTTAAAATAGAGGTAAGTGATAGTGCTTGGTGAAGGTGTGCACTGAACTCCAAGTTGCAGCCTCCAAAATATCTTTGGTTGGTACCCCTCTGAGGAAGGCTGTTGATGTTACTGTAGCCCTGGTGGAATGGGGCCTGATGTTACCAGGCAAAGATTTCCCATGGTGTGTGTAGCAGAAACAGATACAATGTCCTATCCATTTTGAAATGGTCTGTTTTGAGATAGTTTTTCCTTGAGATCTTGCAGCATAGGATACAAAGAGCTGATCAGATTTTCTGAAAGCCTTAGTTTTATCTAAGTAGTAACGTAATTGCCTGTGAATGTCCAAAGAGTGTAGGAGCCTTTCCCATTTTATTCTGGGGGTTTGGATAAAAGGTGGGCAAATTAATGGTTTGGTTTAGGGCCACACTGGATACCACCTTTGGCATAAAGGAAGGGTTAGTTCGTAAAGAGACTCTGTCTTGATGAAAAATGATGAAAGGCTCCACTGCCATTAGGGCCTGTAGTTCTGAGACTCTTCGTGCTGAAGTTATTGCTAGTAGCAGGGCAGTTTTCCATGATAGGAACTGTAGATCAGCAGTGAAAGCTGGTTCAAAGGGCGGAAGTGTAAGCTTTTCCAAAACAAAGTTGAGATCCCAAGTTGGTGCTCTCCGGGGCGGTCTTATGTTCTTAGCCCCTCTGAGGAACTGTCTTAGTAATGGATGTGAAAATACAGGAGGATCCGTGTTGTATTGAGCTGAAATAGCTGAGACGTGTATCTTAACAGATGAGAAGGAAAGTCCTTTGTGTAACATCTCAGTTAAATATTAAAGAATCTGAGGAATATTTGGGACAAGGGTATTTTGGCCTTTAGCCTGGTTCCAGGCGCAGAATCTTTTCCATTTGTCTGAGTAGACTTTCCTGGTGCTGGGCCTCCTGGCCTCCAGAATGACATCCATCACAGCTTTAGAGAGGTGTTGACTGATTATTCAGGCAATTTGCCATGCAGCCAGATTTAAAGTATTGAGCTGGCTGTGTAGAATCTGATTGTTTTGCTGAGTGAGCAGGTGAGGAATTGTAGGCAAAATCCATGGTGGGCCTTGAGCCATGTTCCTTAGTATTGGATACCAGTGTTCGCGTGACCAGTCTGGAGCAATGAGTATCATTTGTGGCCTCTCTAATCTGGTTTTCAGCAGCACCTTTGCCAGAAGAGGCAGTGGAGGAAAGGCATACACTGTCGATGTTTTCCAACTGAATGAGAGGGCGTCCACTTTCCAAGCTAGTGTGCGGTATGTCCTTGTGCAGAATTTCTGTAGTTGGTAGTTTTGGGGGGAAGCAAACAGATCTATGTCTGGGCTCCCCCATTTTTGAGTTATCATTGCGAATACTTCTGGATCTAGTTTCCACTCGTGAGGATCTGTGATGTTTCTGCTTAGATCGTCTGCCAGTGTTTTTCTTTCCTGGCAGGAATTGTGCTTGTAGTTGAACTTGGTAGGTCAGTGCTGTGTTCCACAAGGTCATTGCTTGTCTGCATAGGGGGTAGGAGTGTGTGCCCCCCCTTGCTTGTTTATGTACCACATCACTATAGTGTTGTCCGTCTTTATTAGGAGTTGTCCTGGATGTAGGAGGTCCTTGAAAGCTGTTAGGGCATTTTGTACAGCTAGCATCTCTTTTTGATTGATATGTAGATGCCTTTGGTTTGCAGACCATTTGCCTTGAATACACTATCCTGCCATGTGTGCTCCCCAGGCATAATCCGATGCATCTGTTGTAATAGTTTGCCTGGCTGTGGGTAAGGTGAAAGGCTGACCCTTGTTGAGGTGACATGCCTGAGCCCACCATAGAAACTCCTGTTGAAGGCAGGGAATAAGTGGAATTATTGTTTCCAAGCTGTGGCTGTGTTGAGACCATACGCTTTTCAGATACCATTGTAATTTCCTCATATGCAGTTTTGCAAATGGTATTAGTAGTATGCAAGATGCCATGAATCCCAAGGCCTGCAGAATTTTTCTTGCAGGGAGTTGGGTCTTTGTTGCCATCATTTTGAAGTATTGAGTCAGTTGTCTTTGCTTGTCTGGCATGAGGTGAGCCATCTGGGCCATTGTATTTAAACTGGAACATAGGAATATTATGTCTTGTGAGGGCAATAGTTTTGACTTCTTTTCGTTTATTGTGTACCCTAGGCAACTTAGTAAGTTTTTGACAAACGCCAGATGCTTTAATAGAATGTCCTTGCTTTCTGCTTGAATAAGGCAGTCGTCCAGGTATGGATATATTTGAATCCCTCTTTGTCTGCAATTTTGTCTGATAGGGACATGCAGGTATGCCTCCTTGAGGTCCAACGTTACTAGCCAAGCCTTCTTGCCCAGCATGGGCAGAAGTTGCTGTAGTGTTAGCATCTTGAATTTGGGTACTTCCAGGTATGTGTTTAGAATTGAGAGGTGCAGAATGGGTCTCCAGGCTTTGTCCTTTCGGGAAACTAGAAACAGTCTTGAGTAAAATCCTTGTCCTTGCTCCTGTGTAGGAACCTGTTGAATGGCTCTCATGTCCATGAGAGCTGAAATTTTCTTTTGAGCCTCTGCCCATTGATTTAGTGGCAGGTTTGGCATTCCTTTTATCATTGGCAAAGTGTGAAAGTGGAATCTGTATCCTTGAGATACAATATTTAGGACCCATTTGTCTTTTGTGATGATGTGCCAATTGTCTGCAAAATGTGCTAGTTTTCCCCCCAAGGGAGCTGCCAAGAGGGTTTTGCTTGGTAGTCTGAGGGGTAAGTCATTGTGTTTGTCTTCTGGTAGTTTGAGACCTGTCTTCTCCTCCTTTTTGGGTTGTGGCACTCCATTGTCGAGGCTGGTAAGAGCCTTGTGGCTGGCCTGTGCCTCTTGGGCGTCTGTATCTGCCCCTCTGTGGTCTGGCAGAAGCTGGAAAGGACCAGTTTTTGGTTGGCCAATTTCTGCTGAAACGAGGAGGTTGAACCTGTAAGAAATCCTTGACCGTCTGCATAGATTTTGCCTTATCCTCCATTTTCTTTAAAACTTCTTCTGCTTTTACACCAAACAAAACATCCTGCTGTAAGGGTGCATCCAATAACTTTGCTTTAACATGATCAGGTAAAGTTTGTTCTTTTAACCAAGCATGCCTACGTGTAACAGACCCTGTCACTGCTGCTCTACAAGAAGCTTCCAATGAATCAAATCCACATTGCAAAGTATGTTTTCCCACTTGTTCAGCTGAATGCAACAAATATTGCATTTCCTTGTAATCTGGCTGGTCTGTATGTGCGAGCATTTTTTGTTTTAATTGAGACATCAGATATTGTTGCTAGAGTAGCTGAGGTATATACTTTCTTTCCCCATCTGTCTAGTGCTCTAGAATCCCTTTCAGAGGGCACAGGATTTTTAGCAGTAGAGGCTTTAACCCCTTTGGGACCCTGGGAAATGGTTTCTGGGTCAGCAACAGGGCTTTTATACAGGAATTTGTGTGAGTCAGGGACTCTGTAGTATCTGTCTGGTTTGGCTGGTGCAGGAGGTAGTGAATCTGGGTTAAGGCTAGATTCTGAATAAACATCATCCACAATGTCTAACATAGGTGGAATTGCAAGTGGTCTGTGCTGGGGTAGTAAAAGGAACTCTCGGAGCCTTTTTCTTAGAATCAGAGTAATCCTGGCCTTCCCAGTGGAAATGTTCCCTCATAGTATGTAAGGTTTCCCCAAAAGAGTAGTCTTCCTGGGGAGATGCAGAAGGGCTAGACTCTTCAGCATCAGAATCTTCATAAGGGGGAAAGGAAAATGCCTGTTCCTCAGAAGAGTCTGAGGAAATTGAAACCTGATCAGAGGAAGCGTAGTCCTCCTCCTGCCTTGGCCTTTTATCAGGAGGGGGTTGGGAACCCCTGATTAGGGTAATTAAGTCTTCAGCCATCTTAAGCATCTATTTCCTAGGCATGGGGCCTTGTACTGGAGACTGCTGTGCAGTCTTCTTTGTATTTAAAGGATAATATAGCGAGTGTAGTTTGTAGATTTAATAGCGAGTGTAGTTGGTCTGAAGACACCTTCAGCAACTGAAGGTGTTTCAACTACACCGGAATCTCCTTCAGACATGGAGTCGGAAGGGCCCAAAGGTAAAGGTAGTGGAGGCCCAGTAATCTCCGCTTGTGAATCGGATGTCGCCTGGGGTTCTAAATCAGTGTTCATCAGGGGCTGCGTAGGTGCCTCACTGAAAACCGGAGAACCGGCGACTGGCTTAGCAGAGGCCTCGATTTCGGCTGCCTGTCCTTATCTTTGCGTTTTTTATGCATTCCGGTCGTCGGTAGCTCCGACAGCATGGTATAATTAAATTTCCTACCAAAATAATGTCGGGCGAAATCAAACCGACGTTTAATAGTTCGTTTATTAAACCTTGCACAAAACCGACAATCTGTGACGTCGTGGTCTGGGCCTAGGCAAGGAATACAATAAGAATGAAAGTCCTTATGAGGTATTTGCTTCCCACAAGAAATGCAATTGTTAACTTTTTCTGACATCGGACTGAGGCAAGAAAAGGTTCCCCAATGGGGTACTTAGCTTTATGAAGACTTCGGTCTGAAAATCGATTTGAAATTCTCAGGAGTCGGCCGACCGGCACTTGCTAACTGCTTCTGCTTCGGGGACCGTGCGGCAAGAAAGACTGAAGAAAATGGCTTCGGATGCATCTTATATACCCCTGTCGCACTGACGTCAGGGAAGAAGTGACAGCAACTGACGCCGGACCAAGACTTTGGAACTTGGGCTGACTGCGGGACCGCCTGACAGCAGGATAACCCAAGAGTGATGACTGCAGCAGTGTAACACGATGAACATCAGGCATAGTAAAAACACCAACAGTACATCACTATTTAATCATTTAATCAACAGCCACAGAAACAATTTTGAAAATATGCATGGTTTTGAACTATTTCAAAGAGCAACATTAAAATTAACTTTATACAAAAAAGTAATAGGACTGCAGTTGCAATATTTGTAGCCTAATTACTTCATTTGCTGTTTTTTCAGTTTTTTTGTCAGTGTGAGAAATCTAGTCTGTCTTGGGCTTGAATGAGTGCACTGAAGTCAGGTTGAATGTCTGAGGTGGATATGCGAAGGACAGCTGGCAGGTGATCATCAGTGAGAGAGGATCTGTATCTGGATTTGTTAAAGTTCATGACTGAGAAAATTTGTTCACATATGTAGGTAGATCCTAAGAGATCGAACATCTTCTGAGTATGCCTCCTCAGATTTGGAAAGTTTTCCTCTGAGAGAAGAATAAAAATCAAGCAGTGATATGGACTTAAAGTGCTCTGCCAGTAGTGTATCAGACTGCAGGTCAAGGAGTTCGAGCTGAACATCACTGGGTGCATTATCCACAGTGCAAGTGAAGGGAGAAGCAATCATATGCATTTCACTCTGAACTGTTTTGAAGTCTTAAAATCACCTTACTTATGGAGGTGATCACCTAATGGTGTGGCTTCTTTCAGTGTTGGCATGTGGGTGAGAATACTGCTCTCCAAGTGACTTGAAAGAAACTGTAATTTTTTCATGAAAGCCTTCACCAGGCTGTACATTTCATGTGCAAAGAGGGCCCTGCCTTGCAATTTGGTATTTATTTCATTCATTGGTGCAGTCACATCAACAGCAAATGCAAGATCTGCCAACCAGTCAGCATCTGAGAGTTGCAGGGTGTCATTGCCTTTCTTCTCACAAAACTTTTGAATCTCTGCTATCAGGTCCCATACTCTTTTAAGCACTTTTCCCAGGCTGAGCCATCTGACAGCTGTATGGTAGCCCATGTCACCACATTCAGTTTCATGCTCCTCCAAAAGTGCATCAAACTGTCTGTGATACAATGCTTTTGCCCTGATGAAGTTAACTATTTTAGTTACATCAGTAACATGGTTCATTTTTAGCACAGACTTACACAACACCTCCTGATGTAGAATGCAATGCAAAAATACCAATTTCTGTTCTGGGGTCATTTCAGTCACTTTATCTTGCATCTGCTTCAAAAGTCCAACATTTTTTCCTGTCAGATTTGGACAACCATCAGTTGTAACATGTGGTAGTTTGCCCCATTTCAGTCTCAGCTTGTCCAAGCATGCATTTACCTCCATGAACAAATCATTCCCCATTGTCATCCCTTTGACCGCATTGCTGCCAGCTCCTCCATAATCTCAAAGTGTTTCGTTATCCCACATATAAAGATGAATAACTGGGCTGTGTCATGGACATCACAACTCTCATCCAGATCCAAGGAGAAAAAGTCAAAATTGTCTGTTTTGTTTTGAAGCTGAAGCTCCAGATTTCCTGCAATGTCCTAGATTATTCTCATTACGATTCTCCTGGAGAGGGGCACATTCTCAAATGCTTCTTTTTTTTCAGTGCATATTAGCGCTGCAGCAACCACCAAACACTCTTTGATGAACTCCCCATCAGAGAATGGCTTACTTCTTTTTGCAATTTTGTGGGATATCACAAAGCTGGTCTTGACTGCTCCATTCCTCGATGTGTAAAGCTTGGTAAAAAGTCCTTGTTGCTTTTCCAGCTTAGCTAGCAAAACCTCAGATGTCCTTGCCCACTCTGCATCAGTCAAGTTGTTATATTTCTCTCCATGTTTAGTTTCATAATGCCAATTCAAATCCTTAAACACAGCAATCTATCCTCCACAAACTAAGCACACAGCTTTACCTTTCACTTCAGTAAATAAATACTTAGAAGTCGAAGTCTTGTTAAAAAATCTACATTCTTTATCAATCTTTCTTTTTTTCATGTGAGCTGACATTTTCTGAGCTGACATTTTCTGAGAGCTAACAGCTGCTATAATATTCCATACTTACTTTTAATCCACTCTTGTCCAAAGTGTCCAGCCCTGTAAATAAACATATTATAATAATAATTAATATACAAATTAATGTCCCAATAAAATACACAAACAGTCCTTTTGGAATAACAATCCCTGGACTAAATCATAAGGTGCTTGCTGTACCAAAACATATGAAGTCTCTTTATCTGCCCACTCAAAAGACTTTTTAGAGACTTGTGGAGGGGATAGTCGGATAAATCATTCTGTGTAACTCGCTAATATGCCACATTTAAAACTTAACTGTAGTGATTCTTCACCTGTCAGGGTGGCAAGACTGTCCCAAGATAGAGCATTCGAAGTTTCAGCAATGGCAAGCATATCAACCTACCTTCCCTTTCCTCCAACCTAATTTGTAGCCGCTACGAAACCAGACCAATGATGCACCCCTCGCACCTCTCATAACCCCTGCCGATTTGCTGCCCTCTCCAGCCCTTTTTTTCTCTGTCCCTGATGCCTTCATTCTGCTGATTTACTATGTTTTTCTAAAAAAAGCAAAACAAAAGCATAGTACAGTACGGAGTTGATTATCTGAACTAATTGGGACCTAGGGTAGTTCAGATAATCAAACATATAATTGAAGTGGATAAAAAACTTCTAAAGTGTTTTTGATGAAAATTAAATAGGAAAAATAAAACAAATTTATTTAAGTACAAATCGATACATTACCAAAAGGGCAGTTAGCCTAGTACTGTATTAATCTATGAATCTACTGTATTTGAATTTAATTTAAAACTTATTTCAAATTTTATAGCACACTGATATACATTTGGTAAACAAAGCAATACAGTCAGTCTCACAATGAAAACAGACTTAGCATTAAAACTTCTCTGCCCTTGAAACTCACTTTCTTTGAAACAGCATTGAAACTCACATTCAAAGAAAACATATCTGGCCAATAGCGGAGAAAGTTTACCTTTCAGTCATAGGCCCCTTGCACATTCTTAGGACCATGCATACATGAATACACCTTCCTGACTGGAATTATATTCCCTGTATAATACAGCACCAAGTTAGAGCGTGTTTTAAATTTGTACTTTCGAACATTTTTCCAGTAAGCAATGAAACAAAATGTTTGAACCAAAAATGAAAAAAAAACTGTCCAATTCAGAACATTTCGTCAGTAAGGCTACTTAAACTTTTATTACAGTCAACACACAATACCTACAGAAGTAAAAGTCATCTTAATAATCCCACATTAAAGAGATCTGTAACTGAGGAATGCAGCATCCACCCCCTTTACATCAATAGCAAGTATATTAGTTGTTGTGTTACTAACAATGCTTTTAAATACTTAGCACAGTAGTAATTATCATTTGCTAAACAACAGTTGCACATTGTAAACGGACTTGGCATAAGCAACACTAAACTCTTCCCCTGAAGCTCTCAGCTCCTTGTAGAATGCACTTGACACTCAACCATATCTGTCAACTTTGCAGCATAAGAAATCTGGAAAAAGCCAAACTTTATGGGGGGAGGGGTGACAAAGGCTCAAAACAAGGGACACATTTTAAATATTGCTTGTACATAATCTTAGAAAGTTGCTAGATGCAAGTTTGGTATGATAGAATACCACCCTATATGTTTAAGGCTCTGACATGCAACACAGATCATTGCCACCCAAATGAATTATTAATGCATCAGGTACCCTACTAAAGGTAAGTAAACTCTTGCTAGAATCAGTTTCTCAGTAGTGATACGGTACAGAATTCAAGCTCTTGCTCCTTGTACCCAAGGTACAGGGTTTGAGCCTGTGCAATAACATTAACCACCTGTTATTCATACTGGGGGCATTTCTCACACACACACCTCTCTACCTAGTGCAGTTATCAGATGTAAATTCAGAAGCAACATATATAATTCGGAAATACACACCTCTAACTTGTTGGTGCAGTTATCAGATAAGACGTAAATTCAGAAGCATGTATTCCTGTGCACTCTAAATGTAGAAGCAGAAGAACAAATATTAAATTTCATGCGGTTTGTGGTAGGAAAGACACATAATGCATGCAACGGCTGGTTTAATTAATTTTTAGATGCACGATGCATTGTACAGATAAACAAATTTTGAGATAGTCAGCAGGCTGGTTAGGGACACCTAAAGGGCTGGATGTGGCCCGGGGCCATATAATGCCCAGGTATGGTTTAGGGAGATTGTGCCAAGTAAGTACTATAAGTACAATACATAAGTATAATACTTTTTCTTGCTATTATGCAGCTATTTCATCTTTTGTTTTTCACAGCCTCAGTGGTGTGCTGAGTTTTTTCTATGTCTTTTACAGTGACAGAGGAGTGCAAGTAGAATAGGGAGACTGCTTGCATCCACAATACACCAGCAGTTGGATGCCAATATGAATATCATGAAGTGCCTCCTGGCATACCTGGTAATGTCAAGCAACATGCTGGCCCAACCCATCAGGCCTCCAGAAATAGACCCTACCCATGATGTCAGTGATGGAGATGACTGATGCTGTCTTGGCCTATAAGATTGTCCCCTGCATCCTACTCTATCCCCCATCCAGGTGTTGTCCTCCCTTACCTGTCATTCCTTATAACTTGTTTGTAGGGCAGCCTTCCAAAACCATTAGTTATCCAGTTGAAAAAAGGAGGGAAATTCCTCCCAGTGCCTTGGCAAAATTTCCCCCAGTCACTAAGAAAATTAAAAAAGGTCACAGGTCCAGTTAAACTAACCCAGTCAACAAAATGGTAAGTGAACTGGTCCCAATGAAAAGTATCAGCTATGACATGAAAAAGAAGTTATGTACTCACCATAACGTTCCATGTGAGTTGTTTATCTCACCTTTATTCTCACTGATGGGTTCGGAGCCGATCCTCGGCTCCAACATGGCCTATAGCAAAGCTCAAGGTTTGCCAGTAGCTCGAGACCAAGCCCCTTATCCCATGATGCACTGCTGAAATTACCTCAGATCTTGTTTGCTGCGAGTATATATACCCCTGTAAGGGGAGCACTCCCCAAGAAGGAAGAAGTATTGAACAACCAGGATGATACTAGCCTCTAGGTCAACTGTCAGCCAGGAGGGGGATGGAGGGAGGGACATGAGAATAAAGGTGAGATAAACAACTCACATGGAATGTTATGGTGAGTACATAACTTCTTTATGTGAAGTTGTTAAATCTCACCATTTATTCTCACTGATGGGTAGTGTCCCTAGCACCTGCAATCCTGGGTGGCTCACGGGAGTACATTTTTCAGGACCGTGGAACCAAAGGAAGACCTGTCCCTGGAAGCCTTATCTACTTTGTAATGAGTGATAAAGGTATGAGGCTTAGACCAAGTGGCTGCAGCACAAATGTTGTCAAGGGGCAATTTAGCTTGAAAAGCAGAAGACGTAGAAATGGCTCTGGTTGAATGAGCCTTTGCTTTGTGTGGCAAAGGTATGTTAGCATTTGCATGAACAAATGAGATACAATCTGATAACCATTTTGAAAGGGTTGTCTTAGCCACTGGTCTACATTTTCTGGCCTCTGAAAAGGATACGAAGAGTTGATCTGATTTTCTAATATCCTTAGTTCTATCGAGATAAAATTTGAGCGGTCTATGTACATCAAGTTTGTGCAGCATGTATTCCAATTTGTTGGAATGGTTGGGGAAAAAAGATTGCCAACTCAGTGACCTGATTGATATTGGACTCGGAACAGACTTTAGGCAAAAAGGAGGGGTTTGTTCTGAGAGATACTCTATCAGCATGGAAAATCATGTAAGGAGGTTTGATAGATAATGCTTGAAGTTCTGACACTCTGCGGGCAGAAGTAATGGCCACTAGAAAGATAGTTTTCCAGGACAAAAATTTGAGATCACAAGACGATGCTGGATCGAGGGGAGGAAGAATTATTTGCGACAGCATAAAATTCAAACTCCAGGGAGAATAAGGGATTTTGACAGGAGGTCTCATGTGAAAAACACCTTTAAGAAAAACCTTAGATAACTTATGGGCCATAACATTTAACCCATCGAATCCAAGGTGGAAATTTGATATGGCGGCTAACTGAACCCGAACTGTGGCAGCTGCTGCTCCTTCCTTAAAAATCATTGTCAAAAACTCTAAAATGGATGACAGAGGAGCTTGGAAAGGGTCAATTTTTTTGTATACTGGCCCAAACTGAGAACCTTTTCCATTTACTGCGATATAGTTTTCTGGTGGATGGCTTATGAAAAGACAATAGAATTTGTCTTGTGTCATCTGAGAGTGAATGAAGCCTGGCTATTTGGGGAAGTGGATCAGCCAAACATCAGCTTTAGAGACTGCAATAAAGGATGGAGGTCCCCTGACGGGTGTGTCAGGAGGTCTGGAACTGGGTCCAGGATCCATGGATCCTCCAGCAGATGATGGTGAAGGAAAGGGAACCAAATCTGTCAAGGCCAATGGGGGCTATGAGGATAACAGTCCTTCCCTGCGATTTCGCTTTCTGTAAAAATCTGGGCATCAGTGGAATAGGTGGGAATGCATATAGGAGACCCAGAGGCCAATCGTGTACGAGTGCGTCTCTCGGGGGATGTCCCAGAGGTGGTATCAGGGCAAAGTAGCTTCTGCATTTGGTATTGATGTGACTGGCAAAGAGGTCGCAGCAAGGATGGCCCCATTTGCGGAAAATCAAGTCCGCAATGTGTTCGTTGAGAGACCACTTGTGAGGCAACAGGATCGCCCTGCTCAGCTTGTCCGCTATCACATTGGATTTCCCCGGGATGTCCATTGCTAACAGAAAATGCTGGGATGACACAGCCCATTGCCATACCCTGAGGGCTTCTCGACAAAGGGGGTAAGACTTGGTTCCACCCTGTTTGTTCAAGTAGCAGACCACTGACATGTTGTCTGTCTGAATTGCAATTTCCCTAGAGGAAGAGAGTCCTGGAAGTACTGCAATGCCAGAAGTACTGCTCTCAACTCCAGAACATTGATATGCAGATGTGACTCTTGATCCGTCCATGTGCCTTGGGCAGTCTTTCCCTGAAAATGCTCCCCCCACCCTATTAGGGAAGCGTCCATGGTCACAGTGGCTACTGGGGGGGGGGAGCACAAAGGGTCTTCCTACTGTGACATGAAGAGACGTCAACCCCCACCGAATGCGTCTCTTGCAAGAATTTGTGATGAGAATCATATGGTTCATTGGTAACTTCTGGTAAGACCACTGAGCGAATAGGAGCCATTGAAGAATTCGCATATGCATCCTTGCGAGTGGAATGGCTAGAATTGCTGCTGCCATCAAACCTAGCACCTTCAAGACCTCTGCAGCTGTAGCTCTGTTCTTTGACACCAATGAGTTGACGTGTTGGCGAAGAAGTGAGACCCTTTTGACTGGAAGACATAGAGTGGTGGTTGAGGTATCTAACTCTGCTCCTATAAAGACGGTATGCTGCAATGGCAACAAGGCAGACTTTTCGAAGTTGACTGTAATACCAAAGTGGTGGCAGAGTGTAAGAGAAGATTGTGTTGCCTGAATCAATTGATGCCTGGTTGTAGCGGTGAGGAGCCAATCATCTAGATATGGAAACACCTGGAATCCTAGATGCCTCAGGTGAGCCGTGACCACTGCCATGCATTTGGTGAACACTCGGGGAGCTGTAGTGAGACCAAAGGGCAGGGCTCGAAACTGGTAGTGATTTGTTCCCAACCGGAAATGCAGGTGATCTCTGGAGCGTCTGCCCATCTTTATGTGGTAGTACGCGTCCTTGAGATCGATGGAGCACATCCAATCGCCTTTCCCTAGAAAGTGAAGAATGGCCTGAAGCGTGACCATTCAGAACTTCTCTTTTTTTACAAACTGGTTGAGTCTGCTGAGATCCAAGATAGGTCTCCAGTCCCCTGTTTTCTATGGAACCAAAAAGAATCTTGAGTAAGTTCTGAATCCAACTTGGCCTGCTGGGACTGGCTGGATGACTCTTTTTCTAGCAACTTGCGGTCCTCTATGGTTGCTTGTTCCCTGAGAATGGGTGGAACATCCGGGATTCTGTTTACAGAATTGGGAGGGGAAAAGAACGGTATGAAATACCCTCTGGAAATGATGCTTTGCACCCAGGTATCGGATGTTATGTTTAGCCAGGCTTCTGGGTACAAAGATAAGCGACCCCGACTGCCTCCAGAGCCGGGCAGCCAGGGTTTCCTTTCAGGAGCGCTGGTAGGGCAGACCAGAGAACTGGCCTCTGTTACCCTGCTGTTGCGGACCCCCCCCTGCCGTGCGGGTTGCATCTTCCATTATAACCCTCTCCTCTGCCTCTAGAGGGGGTTTCTCCACGTGTGTCCTGAAATTCTCCCTGTGCTTTTCAGAACCACATTTTCTGCCCTTAGGACCCTTGGGATAGGGCCGAGTAGGGGTAGAAAAATGGACTCCAGCGGCAGATAGAGTCTTGCCTTCCTGCTCACACCTGGTTAGAGTTTCCTTTACCTTGGGCCCAAACAGGGATGAGCCATCAAATGGAGTGCTGATAAAGGAAGACTTGAAAGGCTCCGCAAAGGAACACAGACGCATCCAGGCTTGTCTACGCAGAGCAATGCCTGAACTAGCGGCTCTACTCGAACCATCAGCTGCATAAGATATGAGGCGCATGGACGAGTTCACAATTGAGTTTAGGGTAGCAAGCTGTGTGATAACTTTGTCGGCAACCCTTGCAGCTACCGTACCCTGGAGAGTACCTCCTAGCTCTTTCAGGAGATCTCTTTGTAGTCTTGTAAAATGGGTTAAGTAATTCATTGATCGAAGGGAAAATGTCACAGAACTAAACATGCGTTTCCCATATCTATCCATGATCCTAGAATCTCTGTTAGAAGGATGGATAGATGAGGACGTCTCAGACGTTTCCTTTTTGGTGGCTGCAGCCACCACCATGGCATCAACAGGCACTCCCTTAGTCAAAAAGGCTTTGTCCACTGGGGCAGAGATGAACTTATCTGGCTTCTGAGGGACAAGTTCCATGGCCTCCGGAGACTCCCACGCCTTACGAGAGATCAGCTCCATGAGCTCATCATAAGGTGGAGACACCCAACAAGTGGAAGGTTGAGACCCAAAAGCCTTCAAGAGCACTGACTCGTCTTCAGTAGGGCTTTTGGACTGCCAACCGCTCCTCTGATTAAGGATCTCTAATATCTCCGCAAAGGAGATATCCTCAGAGGGGGATCGAAGGGACCCTTCTGACTCATCCAAGTCAGTGTCAGATGTCAAAGACTCCTCTTGCACAGTCTCTTCCCAGGTACCTCCTCAGTGGGGGGATCTGGGGAGGTCTCAGAAGAGCAGGGGGCACCCTGTGGGGCTACTTGAGGCTCAGGGTCTCTACGCTTGGTTGGACTGGTAGAAGCAGGAGCGGACACAGGCGTGTGAGGGGAGGAGGAAGCCAGACCTGATGCTGATGATGTCTTTGGAGACAGGACTCTCCTCATGGCATCGAACGCACCATGGCTCCGACGAGAAGGGGTAGATGGATCTGAAGGGACCATCCGATCCTCCCGCACTGAGGCCATGGGCTCCGAGCCCGAGGTAGGAGCCGAGCTCATCTGAGCCGAAGCCCTGAGAGGAAGAGTCGGCACCGACAAATCGGTACAACTATCCTCCCCGGACCCGACAGGAGAGTGTCGGCTCCTAGAGTCCCCGGTCGGTGCAGAGGACGTCCGAGTAGTTGGAACCGATAACACAGGTACAGTTCTCGGCTCCACAGGCTCAACAACTATCAGGTTGGGCTTCTTTGGCTCTGAAAGTCCAGTACGGCTCGGAGGAGGAGTAGTCAAGTCCGGGTTAATGGTCTTCGGCACCGACGAAGGCATCGGAGCGGACAACAATTTAGCAAGGCCTGGTGCCCGTAGAAGCTTCTGCACTAGCCTGTCCATATCCATATCTGAGAGGCTGACAGAAGACTTCAAGGAGTGCACCGAAGGTTCTGATTGGAGCAGAGGAGATGAGGGAATCTCAGAGACCGGCACCAAAGCTGTGAGCTGGCTCCGAACAGAAGGGACACTCGGTTCAGAGGACAGTGGAACCGATGACCCTACACCCTCCATTTTTTTTAGTCTTTTTGGATGCTTTCGAGTCACCTGAGGATTTGGAAGATTTTGAGGATCTACTAGCACCATCCTGGTCACCCAGCGCTTTGGAGAAAGGGTGCTGAAGTAAACCCCTGTCTACTAATTTTCTCCTTTTCTCCAAAGTACCCTGGAGGAGAAGGAGTGACATATACTGCAATAGTCTTGGAGGTGTTTAGCCCCCAGACAATAAACACATTGAACATGCCCGTCAGTGACAGACATTTTTTGTCCACAATCCGGACATTTTCTGAAGCCAGACTTTGGATGAGGCTTCTCTTTCTCATCAGACATTTCTATTATCAGATTAAACAATTTTAAAGAATTAAACAACACACTTAGAAATTATCTACCAAAGTACACCTAAGAATGATGTTAAATATAAGGCCAACCCTTAGGCCCAACACTATAGAAAAACAGAAGGCAAAACAGGGCACTAATCTAAAAAGTTCAGTTGTGTACCTACCATAAATGTAGATGTTCGAGTGTATTCACTGTTGCAGTCATTACACTTGGGTTATCCTGCTGACAGGCGACCCACAGTTGGCCCGAGTTCCAAAGTCTTGGTCAGGCGTCGGTTGCTGTCACCTCTTCCCTGACGTCAGTGCGCCAGGGGTATAAAAGTTGCAACAGACGCCATTTTCTTCAGTTTTTCTTGCCCCAGATGTCAGATGCCCCCAGATAGGAAGGCTGAAAAAATAAAAATATGCCAAACAACCATGCATATATTACTATAAACATTTCCTTCTACTAAAAACAAATACACCACATAGGTTGTATAGAGTTGAGAAGTACAGAATAGTCCCAACACAGAGGGGGATGGTGGGTGGGTAACCAGGACTGCAACAGTGAATACACTCGAACATCTACATTTATTGTAGGTACACAACTGTACTACGTTCATCGTGTTTCACTGTTGCAGTCATTACACTTGGGTAGAATCCAAAAGCTGAGCTTGGGTGGCTGGGTCTAGATTGGATTTGGTGAGGCTAACAAGCCCTGCAGAACTGCAGTGGCAAAGCCTGCTCTGGATTTGGAGTTGAGAGGTAGGTGGTAGAGCTTGGTAAAAGTATGCACTGAGCTCCAGGTTACAGCTTCTAATATGTCTTTGGTTGGTACCCCTCTGAGGAAAGCTGCTGAAGTGGCTGCTGCTCTGGTAGAATGAGGCCTAATGCCCTTAGGCACAGATTTGCCATGTTGTGCATAACAGAAGTGGATGCAGTGTCCTATCCATTTGGAGATTGTCTGCTTTGTAATAGGTTTTCCTTGTGATCCTGCAGCATAAGCTACAAACAGTTGCTCAGTTTTTCTGAAAGCTTTTGTTTTGTCCAAGTAAAATCGTAGCTGCCTGTGTATATCCAAAGCGTGCAGAAGTCTTTCCCCTTTATTCTGGGGATTTGGGTAGAAAGTAGGCAAATGAATGGTTTGGTTTAAGGCCACATCGGAGACCACTTTTGGCATGAATGTTGGGTTTGTTCTTAGAGAAACCCTGTCCTGGTGAAAAATGAGGAAAGGTTCCACAGCCATCAATGCCTGTAACTCTGAGACTCTTCTTGCTGAAGTTATTGCTAGGAGCAGAGCAGTTTTCCATGACAAGAATTTTAGATCAGCTGTGCTGGCTGGTTCAAATGGAGGCAGTGGTAGTTTTTCTAAAACAAAATTGAGGTCCCAAGTAGGTACTGGTGCTCTCCTAGGGGGTCTTATATTCTTTGCCCCTCTGAGGTACTGTCGTAGTAGAGGATGTGAAAAAATAGGAGGATCCGTATTGTAATGAGCTGAAATGGCAGAGGCATGGATTTTAATAGATGAAAACGATAGGCCTTTGTCCAGCATCTCAGTCAGGTATTGCAAAATCTGAGGCATATTAGGGACCAGTGGGTCAAGCCCTTGTGCCTGGTTCCAAGCACAGAATCTCTTCCATTTTTCTGCATAAGATTTCCTAGTGCTGGGTCTCCTGGCTTCCAAAATTACATCCATAACAGCTTTAGAGAGAGGTGCAGTCTGAGTGGCTACATTATCTGCCATGTCACCAGGTTTAAGGTTCTGAGTTGACTGTGCAGAATCTGATTGTTTTGCTGTGTCAGAAGATGAGGGATTTGAGGTAGGGGCCAAGGTGGGCCTTGGGACAAAATCTTTAGGATTGGGTACCAGTGCTGGCGTGGCCAGTCTGGTGCAATCAGGATCATTTTTGGCCTCTCTTGTCTGACTTTTAGAAGCACCTTGGTGAGAAGAGGCATCGGAGGGAAGACATAAGACTGTCAGGATTTTCCAGCTGAAAGATACAGCATCCACTTTCCATGCTTGAGTGTGATAAATCCTTGTGCAAAATTTCTGTATTTGGCAATTGTGAGGGGAGGCAAAAAGATCTATGTTTGGGCGTCCCCATTCCCTTGTTACATGTTGAACACTTGTGGATTTAGCTTCCATTCGTGAGGATTCATGAGATTTCTGCTTAGTTCGTCTGCCAGTGTATTTTTTGTTCCTGGCAGGAATTGTGCCTGCAGATGTACCTGGTAGGTCAGTGCTGTGTTCCTCAAAGTCATGGCTTGTTTGCATAGGGGGTAGGAATGTGTGCCCCCTTGCTTGTTTATGTACCACATAACTGTGGTATTGTCCGTCTTTATTAATAATTGTCCTGGATGTATTAGGTCCTTGAAGGCTGTCAGGGCATTCTGTACAGCTAGCATCTCTTTTTGATTGATGTGAAGATGCATTTGTTCTTTGGGCCACGTGCCCTGAATACATTTTCCTGCCATATGTGCTCCCCAGGCATAATCCGATGCATCTGTTGTTATTGTCTGCCTGGCTGTAGGTAAGGTGAAAGGCTGTCCCTTGTTGTGGTGACAGGCCTGGGACCACCATCGAAACTCCTGTTGTAGGCAGGGAATCAAGGTTATGATAGTCTCTATGACAATGCTGAGTCCAAACACTTTTTAGATACCATTGTTGTTTCCTCATATGCAGTTTGGCATATGGAATTAGTAGAATGCAAGATGCCATGAAACCCAGGGCCTGCAGAATTTTTCTTGCAGGGAGCTGGGTCTTTGTTGCCAACGTTTGAAAGTAATGAGTCAGTTGCTTTTGCTTGTCTTGCGTGAGATAAGCCATCTGGGCAGCTGTATTTAAGCTTGCACCCAGGAATATTATCTCTTGAGAGGGCACTAGTTTTGATTTCTTTTCGTTTACTGTGTACCCTAGGAAAATTAGCAATCTTTTTACAAATGCCAAGTGCTTTAGTAGAATGTCCTTGCTCTCTGCTTGAATAAGGCAGTCGTCCAAGTAGGGTTATATTTGAATTCCTTTTTGTCTGCAAAATGCAATTACTGGTGCCAGGCATTTTGTGAAGACCCTGGGCGCAGTAGATAAGCCAAAGGGCAGGGCAGTGCAGAGAATTGGTAAGGCATTGAGCCTGCTATAAATTTGAGGTATCTTCTGCACGATTGTCTGATTGGGACATGCAGGTATGCCTCCTTGAGATCCAGAGTAACTAGCCAAGCCTCCTTGCCCAGCATGGGCAGAAGTTGTTGTAGTGTTAACATTTTGAATTTTGGAACATCCAGGAAAGTATTTAGGATTGACAGGTCCAGTATTGGTCTCCAGGCTTTGTCTTTTCTGGGTACTAGGAAAAGCCGTGAGTAAAATCCTTGGCCCTGTTCTTCTTGTGGGACTTTCTGAATAGCTCCCATATCCATAAGAGTAGCAATCTGTTTTTGTGCCTCTGCCCATTGGTTTTGTGGCAGGTTTGGCATACCTTTTGATCTTGGAAGCATGTGGAAGTGGAACCTGTACCCTTGAGAAACTATATTCAACACCCACTGGTCTTGGGTGATCATGTGCCAATTTTTTGAGAAAAGTGCTATCTTTCCCCCTAGGGGTGCTGTCAACTGGTAAGAGCTTGGCATTAGCAGAGGGAAGTCATTGTGACGGTTTCCTATAAGGTTGTGATTTGTCTTTCCTCCTTTGGGGGCTGAAGCACCCCATTGTTTAGGTCTGTAGGAGCCTTGGGGCTGAGATCTGCCTCTTGGGCGCCTGTATCTGCCTCTTTGTGGCCTGTCTGACACTGGAAAGGACCAATTTTTTGAAGGCCAGTTTCTGCTAAATCTATGTGGTTGAACCTGTAAGAAATCTTTCACAGTTTGCATTGACTTTGCTTTATCCTCCATTTCCTTTAACACCTCTTCTGCCCTAACACCAAACAAAGTATCATGCTGTAGTGGAGCATCCAATAATTTTACTTTAACATGGTCAGGTAAACTTTGTTCTTTCAACCAAACATGTCTTCGAATAACTGAGCCTGTAACTGTGGCTCTACAAGAGGCCTCTAATGAATCAAAACCACATTGCAGAGTATGCTTTCCCACTTCAACTGCATGCAATAAATCCTGCATTTCTTTACTGACAGGACTTTCTATATTTGTAACCATTTTCTGCTTTAACAATGACATGAGATACTGTTGATACTTAAGCATGTGAACCTGACAGTTTAAAGCTCTTACAGCTAAAGTAGCAGAAGTGTAAACTTTTTTCCATCTGTCCAGAGCTCTGGAATCCCTATCTGAGGGGAAAGGATTTTTGGCAGTGGAAGCTTTAAGCCCTTTAGGACCCTGGGAAATTGTTTCTGGGTCTGCAGCTGGGTTTTTGTAAAGAAATCTATGAGTCAGGGACCCTGTAGTACCTGTCTGGCTTTACTGGTGCAGGGGTAAAGAATCTTGAGAGAGACTGGATTCAGAAAAAACATCATCTACAATATCAAGCACAGGGGGGATAGCTAGGGGCCTGTGCTGAGGCAATAAAAGGAAATCTCTGAGCCTTTTCTTGGATTCTGAGTAATCCTGGCTCTCCCAATGGAAATGCTCCCTCATGGTGTGCAGGGTTTCCCCAAAGGAGTAATCCTCAGGCGGTGAGGCTGAAGGAATGGACTCTTCAGCATCAGAGTCCTCATAAGGAGGGAGAGAATAGCTCTGGTCAGAAGAAGAATCAGAAGAAATGGAAACCTGATCAGAGGAATCATAATCAGTGTCTTGCCTAGGCCTTTTGTCAGGAGGGGGATGGGGAGCCCCTGATTAAAGTAATAAGGTCTTCGGCCATTTTGAGCATCTGTTTCTTTGGCATGGATGACTGTTCTGGAGAATGCTGCACTTGTTTCCTTGTCTTTAATGGTGTTTTTGACTTTGCTGCTGTAGTAGCTTTAATTGTAAGCTGTGAAGGTCTGAAAATACCCTCAGAAGCCGGTGCCTGCTCAGCGGCTCCAGACCCATCTGAGGGTATAGTTTCTGCAGGCCCAATACCTTGAGTTTCCACAGGCCTCGGTGTCTCCACGTGGCTGTCGGTTACGGCCTGTGGCTGTGAGCTAGCGGGTGTGAGGGGCTGCGAAAGCACCTCACTGAGAACTGGCGACTGGCCTAGAAGAGGCTTCGTCGTCAGTTTTGGACCTCGGATGGCTGTCTTTTTCTTTGTCTTTGCATTTTTTATACATTCCGGTCGTTGGTTTTTC
Source organism: Protopterus annectens (assembly GCF_019279795.1). Taxonomy (NCBI): domain Eukaryota; kingdom Metazoa; phylum Chordata; order Ceratodontiformes; family Protopteridae; genus Protopterus; species Protopterus annectens. The sequence goes on along the minus strand of NC_056725.1, from coordinate 1,854,830,318 downwards.
CAATGGCATTATGTAGATAAATCTTCGTCCAAAATAATGTAAAGCAAAATCAAACCGTTTAATAGTGCGTTTATTGAATCTAGCACAAAACCGACAACTAGTAATGTCATGGTCAGGGCCTAGGCAAGGAATGCAGTAAGAGTGAAAGTCCTTATGAGGTATTTGCTTCCCACAAGAAATACAATTATTAACTTTTACTGACATCGGTCTGGAGCAAGAACAAGTTTCCCCTATGGGGTACTTAGCTTTATTGACGACTTCGGTTCTGAAATTCAATTTTGAAAATCTCAGGAGTCAGCCGACCAGCACTTTGAACTGCTTTTGCTTCGGGCACCGCACGGCAAGAAAGACTGAAGAAAATGGTGTCAGTTGCAACTTTTATACCCCTGGCTCACTGACATCAGGGGAAGAAGCGACAGCAACTGACGCCGGACCAAGACTTTGGAACTCGAGCCGACTGCGGGTCACTTGCCAAACACGATGAATATCTAAGTCTAAAACTCTAGAGATTAGATATATATATGTGTGTGTATATATATATATATATATATATATATATATATATATATATATTTATACACACACACTACCCTATCAAGAAGTCAAGAAAAAAAGTTTTTAAACTTGCAAATAGATGAATCTATCGATTAATAATGGTCCGAGCTATCTGGAACACCGAGATCTGTGCCGCGGCAAACTAAATCTGAGGTAATTCCAGCAGTGTGTCATGGGATACGGGGCTTGGTCTCGAGCTACTGACAAACCTTGAGCTTTGCTACATGCCATGTCGGAGCAGAGGATCAGCTCCGAACCCATCAGTGAGAATAAACGTTGAGATTTAACAACTTCACATCAAAAGGCAAATATGTAGAGAATATATGGAAAAAAGCATACAAAAGTTCACATAAACATTGAGTAAAAACATACAAATGGAGTCTTCATAGTCAGATATGCCTAATGTTAACACGAATAACACTAAAACATATACACACATGGTTTACATGCTCATAATTGGTTTAAACTAAAATCAACCTCTGTTTTGTCTACAGACAAAATAGCTGGTTGACAGTTGTGTGAGATCAGAAAATCCCCATGTTGGGGAACATACCCTTGGAATAAATAATTAGCAGTGGTATGTGTATGTGGGAGGAGGGCACAGTGGAGCTTCCCCCTTGCAAAAACCTGGTTTCAAAATTTGCACAGTCTGAGGAATAGCCTTGGAGCATACACAGAAGCCTGTCAACACTTGGTTGTTGACTTTAGCGACGTACACTGGAGTACAGCAGAAACAGTTTGTAATATTATACACAGCAATAGAAATGAAAGAATATACTGTGCCAAAAACAGTGCATAGAAAGTAAAGCAGTAAATTAACCCTTCAGTAATTTGCAGAAAAATGTATGTGGCTATTTGGATAATAAAAAAATAAGGTTCTGCCTTGTGACTTTATAAGGACTGGGATAAGCAAGTATACTCCATTTAAAAACATAGAAGATCAAATGGCCTTGTAGGACAGTATCAACATGTGTAATCAAACTAAGATTTTAGTCAAAAGTTTTTAATGACCTTTAAGAGCAATTTAGAAAGTTTCAAATTTCACAGTTTTGTGCAAACTATGCATAAGTTTATTCCAAAGGAATTTGTTCAAATTTGAATAAGATCTGTCATCAATTTGAAACGGTCCAATAATTCTTTGCAGATCACAAAAACAGTCCCTGACATTTTACCAATCTGAAGCCAGGATTCAGAAATGTTACTGCCAATAGTACCCTCTTTTTGATGCTGGTGGTAGCCTTTTCTGCACCTTGAAGAAGTGTAGTACCACAGTCGGCTGTTCCTCTGGCCTACCGCAGATACTAATGAGGAATTCTGGTGCGGTGGAGCAACAAAGTAATTAGCTATGTGCTCTTAAGGTCTGCAATAAGTCCTTTATGCAGGTGAGTGATTCCCAGAATCTCTTGGCTGCATAAATTCTTATTGACATCCAGGGTAATTAACTTGGTCAACAGCTCATGTTTACCCATTACTTTCAATGGCTGATACTGATTCAGTAATGACCTACATTTAAATGATTGTAATTCTTTGTGATTTACAAGGGACAGTGACATCAGAAATGTTCTTTTAAAAAGAGTCATGGCAGTATGTACTCGTGTATGTTTGTGTGAATGTGCGTTTGGATGTGTGTATTGGAGGGGGAAATAAATGGAAGAATGTCTATGCTAAAATGATACTGTGTACACTAATGGTGATTACCACACATACAGCAGAAGTGTGTGTTTAGGTGCTTGCAGTACTCACCAAAATGTTTCAGAGACACGCGAATCAGTTCATAATGAGGGCTTTCCCTCATTGCAAGCAATGTGTCTCTGAAACACTGGCTTCCACAATCTCACTAACAGGCCTTTTTTGACACATTTTTATTGTCTGCAGCCAGGCCTGTTTCTGAATCCTAGAACTAATTCATAATCACTCAATGAAAAAAGCCATACAAACCTGTATAGAAATCCATACATACCTGTGTAGAAAATATATAAAAAAGCAGTGCTGGAGAATTCTGGTGCCTTAGCTTACATACTATCTAAGAAAGTAAAAGGGATGTATTTAGGATATAATGCTTCAATACTAAAGGAGAGTTACAAGACCAACATCAATTACCCAGAAAGAGGCAGTTATATGAAAAAGCTTTAATTGGCAATACAATTTTTAAACAAGTTGAGACAAATGGTGCAAGTTTAACAATACATACTGCCTGCCTCTTGTATCTAAATATTTTATTTTGTTTTGTTCCTCAGTCCAACATTTCCATTATTTGTAAAACAAACAGGAGCTCACGTGTCATACTAGCAGCATTAATTGCATTAAAGTCATGAAAATATTTAGCCACTGAATTTATAAGCTCACTATGTGCAATGGCTTTAAGTGTTCTAAAATGTAAACTTTAAAAGATCTGTTTAATGCAACTTACAATCATGGCTTACACAACAGACCACTCTCTCAGAATCTTGAACACAGTATTTTATCACAGTTAAAATCTAGTTAATATAATTTGTGCATTTCACAAAGGCTCTAAAGTCAGAGGGCATTCATCCATTTTACACATACAAACATGCCCGTGCATACATACATATAACATACACACACCCAGTCAGTGCACCTTATTTTATATATACAGTCTTCAAGTCAAAGGTTGTGGTGAGATATTAAATTTTAAGTTCCTCCATACCTCTCAATCTTCAGACATTGAAAATAGGGTCAAAGGCCTTTGAAAAACAGTGACATCCAGCTAAAAATGTAAAGATCAAATTAGCATAAAATTTAAACGCCAAATACTATATAATTTTTACCGCATCCAGTATGAATGTGGGACACTACTTAGAGACACATTTATAAAACAAACTGACAAAAACAATGTACAAAAAATAAGCATACCATCAGACAGTTTTAAATCTGTAGAATTTAATGAACTGTATCGCAAAATTCTTCCATACAAGGTCATGCCTCCGGAAAAAGGAAGTTGCAATATGCATGTTCTCTAAGTTATTATTACGGCATACCTCCAAAAATACGGACATTCTAAATCAGACATGAAAATAGAAGCATTCCCCCAAAACAGGGAACGATGAAAGGTCTAGGTTCCTCCCATTCTTTTCTGCAGTGTTCTGACATCTTGGATGTATTAACCTTCCTGGCTCGGGTACATTATTCTAGAAAATATATTCCTTTGGACTGTATTAAAGTACATTCAAGGTAATACTTATTGGTTTCCTTCTATCTAGATAATGTTATGTGTAATAGTTGAGAACAGTGGGTTTGGGGGAAAAAAACTTCAGGCTATACTTAATACCTGCAAAAATGTGGTCTAAAAGTATCTTACTAGATTAATAATAATAATTTTGTGCACTTGGGTCTTAAACCTATATTATATGATTAACATGTCTACATGTTTTATTACAGGCACATGCAGAGTCACCAACACTGAAAATGAGCCCTTGCATTATCAACAAACTAGAGGTGCTAAGACTTATAAGAGACCAAGTTACATTGGATGCCAAACTTCATAAGATAATATCAGCTGAAAAAAGCAGCAGTTTCATGTTTCCAGAAGAGTACCAATTTGAAGCCAAGTACCAGCCTTTTCATTATGTTTCTCAGATGTACCCTACCTGTAATTCAGAACAGAACCTTGGCTTTGTTACTCACCTGACTGCTTCCATTATTGGCACAGAAAGCTTTACTGATGTTCTATACCCCTGCAATATGTCAGCATGGATCACCTCACAAAACCACCTAAACATGGACTTCGAAATTAACCAATACAGTGAACACATAATTAATCATCACCAGTTATGTTCCATTGCTCAAAGTGATTATGCATCTACAAAAGATAATTGCTTTGAACACAGTTCTGGTTACAAGCCTCAGGTACAAATAATCAGCAGTGTCTGTAAAGAAGAAATACCGTCATTTTCAAATACAACACACACAGAGGAGCCCTCCGATGTGAAAAAAATCTCATAGCACTTTCTGAACCTTATAAATCAGATACATGCAAATAGGCATGAAGCTGAGCATAACTACTGTTCTAAAAGCATACACATTGAAAGCCTGGTACTTTCTTTTATATGTGTGTACCTGCATCTGTTTAGAAATTAGAACCTTTGTACTGCAGAATATAAGCATTTCTAGAAATTAAACTGAGAGACACAGTACAGAATATTCTCAAAGAATGGAAACCAGGTCTCAGTAGGCATGACTAAAAATGACTGTTCTAGCAATGCTATTTTTTAAGCTAAAAAGAGATTGTTGTCACCTTTATATGTTTAAGATACTATAACAATCTCTAATGTATTAGTTATTTTGTTGTTAACATCTGTGATATTTATTGGAGACTGCTTTCATAATATAGTATTTAAATGGACAGAATTTTTAACTCTTTCCTTCTAGAGTAGATGTAGCACTGTTACAATCTACATCCTGAACTTCTGTAGGCAAGACTCAAGGCAGAACCACAGAGCAAACCGATATTATGGTCTGCAGAAGTGTAAATTTTGCTATTTTTTCCCTTATTTCAAAGGCAATTTTATTAAGATTACCAAAATGACTTCTTATTAAACATTAAGTCTGTTTCTGTGTCTGAGAAATTATGCAAAAAGCATAAAGCATCAGTATCACTTTTATCCATCATGACATTTTGAATATGTTATGTATTTTTTAAGTTGTCTGGTCTTTGAAGTATTAATGAAAATACAGAAAGTATTTGCAGTTTGATAAATAGATGTATTACTGAACACTAAATATGTTATATATAAAATACAAATTAGTTATTTCATAAGATGTATCGCAGTCTTTCAAAAACTGAATGTTTTCTGAAATAGTAACAAAACAATGAATGACTGTCTTTTCATAAATTCCATTCAGACAAGAGTATTTCAATAAAGGTACAGGGTACATATGAAGTATCTGTGATAATACTGTTCATCACAGTATGAATATTCATAGAATGCCATACAGCTTTTTAATTTTTTACATATTGACAAAAGTATGAAATACTGCATATTTCATGAATCATTATAACGGAGATAATGGAGAACACTGGACTGAAATAGTGTATTTGTGTGATGGTTGAAGTTTCATGCTAGAAGCTTAGTTGTACACATGCACACTGCTGGCATAACATTGTAAATCTCGATCACAAAGACACTATTTAAGTCCAGTGCTCTCCACTATTGCCAGGTTGAAAAGTACTGTACTATGTAGATTTGTTAGTTATAATTTAAAGCAAGTTATTTGCATCAAACCTTTATACTTGCAAATCTTGGATAACTTTCCCCAGCATTTAGAAGTTACCTTTATGAAGCTTATCCGTGGCTGAGGTTGCAATCTTTTATTTTTGTGCACATCTCTCCAAACATACCTCGCAACTGTTTTGACTTTGTCTCAAAATGTTGCTCTGTCTCTTCTAATTATTCTCAGGGGAAAATGGTGGTGGATTACACTTAATGCATAACTGCAATAATTAGTTACAGAATAATTAAGATTACCTTACTTTGTAAACTTCTCAAGATAATAGTATTAATAATTTAAAAAGCATCCTTGATTGTTTCTGGAAGAAAAAGGATGAGTGCTAGCCGATAATGGAGAACACTGAACTAAGCATAACTCGCATTCGTACTCATAGACACAAGTACGCTTAAGTCCAATGTTCTACATTACCTCCAGCATAATAGTCAGTCTCTCATGAAACATGTATGTTGCACAAACTCAGGCCCACTATCATTTTTGTGGCACATCAGTATGTTTTATTTACTGTGTATTTAATGATCTTTGAAAACTATGGTATAAAATGACTTAATCTAGACAAACCCAAGGCAGTCCAGGAAACAAAAGCACTATGATTGAAAGATGTTAATAACAGCATATATGAGGTGGTGAGTTATAACTACAGTTCTTCAAACATACATATTTTTCTAATCTCGCTCTAGATTTGATTTAATAATGTAACTTTATCTCTGAATATATCATAGTTTATAGCAGGGGTTCTCATGAAACAGATTATGGGTTCTAGTCTAAAACTAATAATGAACTCATGCCACAGAATTCTGCCATTCATGTACAGTCTTGGAAGTACGTTTAACGCTGGGAAATGACATTTTCAAAAAAGTCATTTAAAGACCGTAACATAGTGATGTCAAACTATTCTCAACAAAACATGCTTTCTGTTCCCTTTAGTCATATTCCAAGATAACCATGTAAACAGAAGGTATGCTCTGCATTTATTCTGCTTTTTTACATTCCCAGGCAACACACAGACACAGACATTAGTGCTGCTTCCAAATAACTGTTGTGTTATTCTGTGCAGATTATGCATGTGTTCTCTGCATCTAAGTGGGTTTTCACATGGTGCTTTGGTTTCCCCTCAAAGCCCCAAAACATGCTGTTAAGTGAATTGGTGAGCCTCTAAATTGCCTATAGGTGTCTAGGCATTGCATGAGTGAATGTGTGTATGCATCGTGCAATGAAGCTGCATCCCATCCACGACTGCCTCTCTGCTTTGTGCCTGCTGCTTAGCAGCAGAGGCTGCATCTCCTCTATGACATTATTGAAAAGGGTAACATGGGCATCAAAGAATAACCAAAGGTTTCCTTTCTATATCTGATTCAGTAGCTTCTCATTACACAGTTTTGGCATTGATGAAGCACCACACTGGTTCCATTTAGAATTTGTTGTGGCAACTGATGCATCATTCTGTACACTAGAGAATGCTGTATCAGTGTGACATGCCACTCAGACAAACAGGCACACAAGCACTGAATTACAGGAAACTTAACACCTGCACTAGAAAAAAAAAAGAGTGAAGTTTACAGCCTTTAAAAATGATTAATTTGGCCATTGATTCTTGATGAAACAAAGAGGAGAGAATAAAGATTTGTTTAGGAGTATGCATATAACATATTACAGGGAGCACTTGAGAAAAAAATGTTCATATTGTTTCTGAAGTTACTCAAAAAGGCAATAATTTACAGCACTGCCATTTTTAACTTGTGGCAGGGGAGACTGAAGAAAAGCACAATGATTGAATACTTGCAGATAGGGTAGGGATAAGGGGGTGGCAATCCTGAGTACAAGCTGTTAACGGGCACAAGCAACACCGCAGATGAGATGCTCATTAGGCATGAGCGCAGCAGTTGCTTAAATGCATGTGGTTAGGTGCATTTGTTTGTAATAAAAGCAAGGAGATGCTATAAGTTTTTTTGTCTTCAACTTTAGGCTGCTTAGGGAGTCAACTAAATTATCTACAGCTGTGAATGAATGAATGAAGCACAATCTGACAAACTGCAATACACTGAATCTGTTTCACTCAACCATCCGATTTTCAGAAAGCTATGTAAATAAAACTACTGCAAGGTGTTATGACATGGGGATGTCAGGAATTCCCTCCACTCAGAAACTGTTTTGTCTAAACACATTCAACAAAACTGTGCAGCAATCATTTTACAAACAAGATTTCTGCACCATTTTTCAAAATTTTCAAAAGTCAGTTTAAAGCTAATCTTACTGATGTTCAGTGCTTTCTGTCCTCTTGTAACAGACATGACAAAAATGACTATGATCAATAACATATTTCCATGTACAAAGAACTGCTACAAAGGCATTCTTAAAGAAAGATGCAATTACAGATTAATTCAAAATGCACAATTATGCTTTAATGCATCCTGTGGAAACAACCAACTGAACAGATTTCCAGTCTAAAACAAGTCCTTAGTTTAAGTACCTTCATTATTTTAATTGACTAAATAATTCACGTTTAGAAAGAATGAGCAAGACAGTTGATATGGATTTCAATATATTTTATTAACAATGTATCCCTTTGATAAGACTGGATGCTTCAAGAGGCTTTTAATGCCCAAAGACAAACTGTACACACTATACAAAAAGAACAACGAAAGTGGGCAAAACCATAGCAGGATAAGCCTCTGTTTAAATTATACACAGCGCCATGAAATATTCTTAAGGAAAATATATAAATAATTTTATTCTTTCTTCTATGTTACAGGTATATAATATAAATCAGATTTCAATGACCTACAAACACTAGAACCTCCAAATATGTAGCAGCTTATTACTAAAAACCACAATGGGGGTTGTAGTCAACTGAAGATTTCACAATCCCTTTCCAACATTCATCAAAGTTTTTTCACTCCCCGCAGTGCAGAAACAGGAACAGTGAAAATTCAACATCTGCAACAATTTAATTTACAAATATTATACATATACATCCTGTTATTTTCTCTTAAAAATCAATGTCTCATGCCTTCATATCCGATCATCTCAAATTTGCTCTCCTTTAAGTGGCATACTTGCACTATACATCTGTTTGGCATAATTGATTTACACTGCACAACTTAAATAGCATGAATGATTCACAAAGCAAATCATGCGAATTGCAATTAATGCATACTTTAGCACTGCTAGTTTTCTTTTTCTCATTATAAAAAAAGAGTCAAAACAAAATGCACATTCTGTTATAAAATAAAATACTGTTGTGACAAAAATATGACCATGAAATTACTTATCAATATTTTTTTTTAACTTTACTAGTGGGATAGCTATCAAACTCAATCATACAATATAATGTTAACATTCAGTTTGGCTTTATATTTCATAGCTGCAGATCAGTAAAATTATGATGATCCTTAAACCATACTTGCGTACTGGCAGGACAAAAAAAAGCCCTTAAGTTTCAGTGGGTTTGAACACTCCTCACAGCTAAACACCATATGGCATTTTTACCTGCAAAGTTTGAAATGCAATAGGCTTTTTTCCTAAGCAACTAATCTTTTTTAATTTAATATAATACAATGAAGAAAAATGAATGAGTGAATTAAAGATAACAGAACATAAAGCACACAAACCAGAATAAGGATTATGGTATATAATTCATTTTGTGATATGAGGGTTCTTCACCCCCCCCCCCAAACAAAACATCTTCTTAAAGTGCACTGAACATTTTAATTTTTCCAGATGAAAAGGGATTTTCACTGTGCAACATGATACTGCGTTACTTAAACTTATTACTCCTACAAATGCAAAAACGCTGCATTACACAGCAGTGAAAACTGTGCTTACATACAGACAAATATACATATTTACACCACATTCTTCTTAGGAAGAATGTGCTACCCTCAAGCTGTGAATACGAAATTAAGTAGGTAAAGTAACAGATGATTTGCAATGTTTTCATATCAAACAATCTTCTGAATCAACAAAAATGATAGGGTAAGCCTTCGGTCCTCCATACAAGCTGAACCTCCAGGGATTACACGGCTCTGACCCAAAACCATTAGACTATCCAGCTATGCTTAAACTGTCTTCAACGCTGGTACAAGTCCCATAACCTGTGTGCATTAACAAATTTAATTTGTTTGCCTGGATGCATTCACTTGTTTACTCATCTCCTGTGGGACATTACACTTTCACAACAAATGATGTACATGTGCAACAGGACAAACAAAACATAACATTTCTTTTCATCTACACACATAAAGCGTTTCTCCTTTCATAACTGGTATTCTACTGGTTCCTTCAATGTAACTCCATAACTAATAATTTAAAGTACACTTGAAAAAAATATGTGAGAAAGGCTGACTTCAAAATCTAAAAGTATGCGTTTTGATTTTAGTAAGTCATACAGCTTAATTACACAGGCATTTACTACTAGCTTAACACTTTAGCAAGGGCAAGCCACACTATATACCTTCTGAGGCTAAAACTCAGAAAGCCGAGCACTGAAAACACATTGGGCCACTATGCCTTTCCAAAGGCACAATGCCACTAAAAGGTGACACTACATAGAGGTTATCAGCAGTTTCTGGTTCCAAAGTGCAATCCATTTACAAATGTTCTGCAATTTTGCACAAATCTGCTATATGCAAATGTAGACTAACTACAACACAAGTACTACAAAAGGGCAGTTGTGCCCACAGCAGCACATAAAACAAATTATTTTCTTTCAATGAATTCAGTAAACATAAAGCAATGGATCCAAACAACACATTTCTGAGTAGTTCTCTTTTACTGTACAGAGGACGACTAGTAAACACCACACAAGCACCTCTAGTATTCATTCTAGTACACATTATTTTGCATAAAGAGACACTTTTCATCAATAAATTAAATTTACCTGCCTGGATACAATACTTATCCCAAAAGGTGCTCCCTTCACCAGCAGCTTCAAAATTACTAGTGGCGGTGATGCAAAAACTATGCACTAATTAAACAGCATATGAAAACTTTTGTCAGGTAACTATGTCAATGAGGGAAGCAAAGGACATACAAAGTAGTAAGATGCTTGCTTAGTTTACACACACACACACACACACACACACACACACACACACACACACACACACACACCTGTATGGTTCATCAGATTACTAATGATGATATGGCTTGGATAAATGGGGAATGCGGAAATACAAATTAGGCAAAATGGAATGCAATTTTTCATAGAAACAAACCTCCACCCCAGCTCTGCAGAACAAATGTCCAAAATCTGCTCATATGTCACCCAAAGAAAATACTGAGAACAAAGTTGTTTCAGTAATTTCTGTAGTTGATTCAGGTGTGAATGAAAATGTCTTAATTTGAATATTACAATGGCCCATTCAACTTTTCTCTTTATTCTTTAGAAAAATTATCTATTAAAAACAAAATGTTGATAAAAGATAACATGGGAACCTTTTGCATTTGTCAAAACTGGTGATAAATAATGATAAATAATGTCTTGTTTAATTAGATGATACCTGTTAAATTATAACAGGCAACACAGTTTCACACTTTAAGATTATATACTAAACATGAACTACATTTCAAAGGAAACTACATTGCATAATTTCTCAACAATAAACAGCTCGGATGATCTTTTACAAAAATATTTTAATCCAGAACTAAAAGCTGTCCTACAAGAAAAGACCCCTAAATACTTATCGGCTAATGGGCCTACTTTTAGAAAGAATAAAGGGAATGAAAAAGGATTAGAACAACCAAGAGTCAATGCTGCAGTTGTAATGTGCAGAATACGGATCTGGGAACTACTTGTACAATCATGTCATAGAAAGAAATGTGCTTCTAATAAATTACAACATTCTTTGTAAGGACACTGACATTAGAATAACATCTACGCCATTCAAATTCATGCACTTTCATTAGAATAATCTCTCCCATCATTTTCTTAACTACATGTGGTTTAGGAATACAGATACTTTCCTAGACATAAAATCTCTGCTGGCAGTTACCAGGTATCTTCTTTCATATTAATTAGCTACTGCACACACACATTTTGCTTTAGGGTACAGTAATTCTGTTTGGCAATGCCCCACATATTTGGAATGGAAACGGATTCAAGTGCAGAATGCGTTACAAAAAGTGAGAACAGAATGCTCTGCTAGTTCTGTGGCTATATGCACCGATGTTGGCCAATATACAGTGTGTTGGTGAGTCCTACAATTGAAACAGTGTTCAGTTTTAGAGGTCTTACAGGAAGACAGGCATCAAGCTGACTGACAATGTGCAACAACCATTACCAAGATACTTTGAAAACATAGGAACATACAGCGTAAGGAATGATTCAGAGAATAGGGTTGGACAAACTGGAGCACAGAAGGGAAAGGAAGGATATTGATGTAATTCATCACCAGAAGACATGCATGGGTCAAAAACATGGCATTTAAGACTAAGAATTTTTGGATTAGGCCAGTAACTGGGGATGGAAAAAAATAGGAGTGCATCAGGGACTATTACTTCATATAAAGGGTGACAAGGTCATTGACAAGATGGACCAGGTTATGGAATGAGACCTACAAGGGGGTTTTAAAGGTATGTGAAACGGGAATAAATTATGGGACAGGAGAGGAGCAGCGTTAAGCTGAAAGATCTGGGTTGGAATAATGAATCAAAGGAATTCATCACCATCTTTCTGAGTTTGTACAAAATGAAGATTTTACACTACAAAGTTAGAATGACCTACAAAGTACACCAGTTGAAAAGGTCAAAAAAGATACGAAAGTGCTAAAAAATGACCTATTACAGAATAAGACACACTGAACAGATCTTTCAAATCCAAAATTACTACTGTTAATAAATTATGGAATTAAAAATAAGTACAAAATCTCCATGCCCAAAGAGAAAAATGGGGCCTGTAACTCAACTGAGTCTCATGCTATGGGGAACCAATGGGCTAACTGTGGAGGGCTGATAGTCAGCAGGTAGCAGGGGGAAGGGAAACACACACAAGAAAAATATAAATATGTACCTGATTCAAGTCAGAATACAGAAGGTATGCAGAGTGGCAACAGAAAGTCACACAATGAAGTGATTCCAAATCTGACATGTATACAATTAAGATGGTAGCATACATAAAAACAATGTAAGATAGCTACAAAGGGCTGCAGAAAACAAAAAGTACTTAGGGAGCAGTAGAAATATAAAGGTACATATCTGACAAATATACAGCCTCAGCACAATCAGCAAAAGACACAGCACTCAGATTCTGGATCACAAGAGACATGTTAGGATATAACAAATACTGTCTTGCCTCCACAAAAACATCACACTACATTTACATTAAAAAAGCAAACATTTAAATAAGTACAGTACAGAACTAGTTTTGATTATTTCAAACAAATAAAAAACATCTGCAGCCAAGTGAAACGTTAAAATATACTGCCAGCAATGACAGGCCCCAGGATTTCTGAGCACTGCACTGTAGGGCCAATGCACATGTTCATATGACTGCTGGAAGCAAACGAGAACACTTCATAAAGTGGGGGGTAAGGGAGAGTTTATTAAGCTGCTGTGGTCACAGAAAATCACTTCACCACTCAAAAACCTAATGACCAAGCAAGCAAGCCTACCAACCACTAAACCAACAAAAAAAAAAACACAGAACAGCACAGTTTTGCAGCAGATACACCTACGCAATTGAACCAGCCCTTCACAGCTTGCAAGGGACATTAATGTATTAAGATAGGAGATAGGAACTAAAAGCTAGGCCCACAGGAGCACAAACACAGGGAACAGTCAAGAAAGAATAGAGAGGAAGCAATGGGCAGATTCAACCAGAACTCTGTGATGCATACATGTGGGACTTTAACAATGGTCATAACAGAATAGAAGGTGGGGGGTCAAACAGCTGTTTGAGATTAACAGAGCCATACTGCCTACTTACAACTTACTTTACTTCCACAGAAAGGCTGCCGAAATCCATACCTATTTATTCTATCCAAGCTACATTCAGAAATGTGAAAGTTAACAAGCTGCAACTGCATTCTGCATTTGCATTGCTGATAATAAGTAGGCAATCTTAACATAAAGCATCTAAAGAGTATACATATGTATGTGTGTGCGTATATATATATATATATATATATATATATATATATATATATATATATATATATATATATATATATATACATATACACACACACACACACACATGCCTGCACCTACATATAAATATACCATGCACATACATGACAAGTGGATAAAGAGGCAACATTCAGATAACATGCTGAACCCCATCAAAAAGGCTACAACGCAAAACAGGTAAGAGATGATGGATTATAAAGGTAATTGCAAACCACTGTTGTACTTTCAAGACTGCTATACTTGTGCCTTGCATTATCAACAAACGAAGCATCAACTTATGACCTGTAGCTAAATGAACACGGCATCATGTAATGCAACAACACTGTGACACAGGACTTCACGCAAGCATATGGGACCCAATCCTTTACTATCTCAACACTCGGCAAAAAAAATATATATATTTTGTGGAAACATAACCAAACTGTGACCTAGAAATGCATAACAGCTGTGCATTTCCACACATCTTACTTCTTAACGTTGCAAGAAGGAATGGCTTGAATCAAGATACACAGCAATGCATACCATTAATTTGGTTCCTAAATGCCAAAGAAAACCTAAAACAATGTGAATGCTAAAATCCACTAAAAACTGTTTCAATCTATGCAAAATATTATTGCCTAATACAGCACACTCCCTTTCAACTGCTGCCAACCCTGCCAAAGGATCTTTGGAACTGGAAACACTCAGAAAACGTTTTCATGTATCAATGGCAAGAGTATGTAAGCAACTAGAAAATGTTGCAGTTTGATTTTTTTTTTAAACGAAGATGCTTTTGAAATTGGACGTGTTGTTCCATAGTTCACCGCTGCATTAAATAATAAGCTGTAGAAAGTTATCTGGCAAACCATTCCAGAGGTATGTTGCTTTAGAACTGTGCTGTTGAAGAACTTGGTACTGAAGGCTTTGCACTACTGTGCTGTTGTTGCAAGACTTGGCAGTAAAGACTTTGCGTTACTGTTTCTAGCAAAGCAGCTGCTGATCTGATACAGTAATTTAACAGATAGCAGGCTTCTGTTGTGAAAAACAAAAGCCACTACTACTTACAGTTTGAGCTGAACTGAAAGCTTTAGTCACACATTCTGTGCAATTCTGGTGCAGTATGCTTACTCGGTATACTACTCGAGGAAAAATGCTAGCTAGCTTCACAGAAACAAAAATAATGAGCATACACGGGCTACATGCATTACAGAGCAACAACTAACCCTCAGCAGTTCATAAGAAATGGTAGTGAAACAGTTCTACTGGTTTGATACTGCACTTCTTTGATGTACATACTACGAGGCTTTGGAGAGGATGAAACAAAGAACATGACTACAACAGTAATCCTTTTATAAATAGTAACATTGCATTACTTATCAGTTAAGTTCCAGATGACTTGGGCTTCTTTAAGGAGGCTGTGAACTCCAAGTAGTGTTACAAATGACAACGCACAAACAAAAAAATATACAAGTGGAAGGATCCAATGCTACTAATGCATCGGTCAAGTTCATCTTGACACAGTTTCAAGACTTGCTCTGCAACTGTCATCTTGTCTTTTTAATGTCATACACTGTTTAAATATTTCCAAGTGAATTTCATGAAAAACAACACTTGTTCAAGGTGTTCAGTGCTTAGCTTTTGTGGCCACCAGCATTACAGTACCCATTAAGTTTAATGTCAGCGTGGTGACCATTAACTCCCTCAAGGGCTCAAAGGAGAAAAACTTTGCTAGTTTGTTCTGCATCATGTTACTTCAGTCCGCTGTTTCTGTACCAGCAGCAACTGGACCGAACAGGCATAAGGTGCTCCTGTCATCAGGGATGACTTGACTGATATTTCACGTCATCAGCAATATGTTCTGCTACATGAAAAGGTCAGGATTCTGATGGGGCTTCTGTTGTCACCTGCTTTGATAAGATGGCTTCGGCTTCTTCATATAGCTATAACAAGAAAATAAAAATGAATTCTGTACTAGTGAATAAGAAAGCTTGACAGAGTGCATACATACAGACATACATACATAAACACATAAATATATATATGACACACAAGCATAACACACAGCATTATTCTGTTTCACATTAAGATTGTTTTTCCTAGCAGAAGATAACTCAGAGGAGAACAGGAGCGAAAAAATGCTTATGGTGCACAATATTTCAAAAACAGTCTGAACTCAGAAGCTATAACTTGACTTCTGTACTTTACATAGGCGACAATCAAAATATAACTCTCAGGCACCATATACTGAGTCAGTAAAGTAGAATGCTGTAACTCTTAGTGATTATGATCCTTACAACAGTGTTAATAGAAACATTTTAAGTGGTCCCACTGAATCAGCACACATCTATGCTTTACTTCAAAGGCTAGAACTTTTGGGGCACATTTATACCTATACAATTTATGCACCCACTAAATTCTGAACCTGGTAAAGGTTATGTAGCATTCAGTGAGATGTGTCTACTAATTTTTTAATACCGTCTCTAACATTAAAGTTTTACGACTGTAAAGTCTTGAGTACAATTGCAGAGAGTTAACATCATTTAACTGAATGGCCAGTTTGTGGTAAGTCCACAAATTTCATATAACCAGTCCTAAAGTTGCAGCTGAAAGTAGATGCCAAGGAAAGAAGTATTTCTGCATTAAGACCTTATACTAAATGTAGTGGCTCAAATAATTTCACTGTTGCAGTCCTGAATTCTGGGATATCCTGCCCATAGGTAGATTAACTTCCAGAACTCTATCTTCCCCCCAGGCTTCCGACAGCTGTCCCCCACTATCACATAAGGACATTGGTGGTATAAAAGGGACATTATTCGACGTCATCTTCAAATCACTGTTGCTATAGTTAAAGCCAAATCAGAATACCACAATACCAAAACCCTAGGGACACCCCGGTGCCCAACTTTGAGATTACCAATCTCCCTTCTCTGGGTAGTATGGTCAGGTAACAGAGAGAGAGAGGCAGGGCCTCGAAGGGAGTTAAGAAAGAAGATGAAGGGGTTAACTTCTCCAACACAAGGTTAAAGGTATAAGTCTTGAGGGGACAACAAAAAGGTTCCTTTCAAGAAGGCTTTGCATACTTTTGGGAGGCCAGACACTGAAAATTGAAGTCTTGGTGGGAATTTACAATAGTTGCTAAGTGCAGAAGCTAGAACCTACATAAACAAAGAAAAAGGCCAAAAGAATAAGAGGTGAAAAGAGATTAAAACCGTTTTAAGCAACCCACAAAGAAAATGTTTTTTTTTCACTTTTCTTTATAGAGCCTGCATGCAGAAGGTTTCTGTGAAGTGATAAAGATTTTGATCACCCTGAGTGGGTGTGAGGGGTCTCTAGTTACTTAATTACGGCAGCTGGAGAAACAATGTGGTCAGACAAATGAAATGTATGCCTGGGTGAGGCAAGCTGGATGGGTAAGACAAGAAAAAGAGTCAGGAATAGGAGTGAGAAGCACAGGTTTCTTTCTAAAATGAACTCAAAGCTAGAGAAACCATAGTTGTAGATGTCAGAATTGGGCTAACAGGATGACTTGTCTGGAGAAATCTCTTCATCAGGGGAAGAAGGGAAAAGGTATACAGAAGACACTGTGGCTATTCATGTATCAGATCATCTGTTGGGCCATGCCCTTGTGCAGAGATAATACAAAGAAGTTGCTACACTTGGTGTTGGTTGGGATTACAACAGTTAGCAGAAAGGCTTCCCCCTCAATGGAACAATCTCTGTGATACCTGTGGGTTTACAGCTCACTCATGAAGCATCAGAATTCCCCTGATAAGCCTATCCACTAGACTTGTGCACTGCTAAAACAAAACACTGTGAACAGAATGCCCATTCCCACACTCTCATGGTCTCCCAACACAGGGGTATAATCTTTGTTAATATATCATACTACTGCCATGTTGTCTATGTCGATGGTAACAACACCCTGGAGAAGGAGAATCTGAAAGGCCACAATATAAGAAGGAATGTCCTCAATGCCAGTATGCTGTGTAAACCGACTTCTTGCTGCAACTATGTCTGCCCTAAACAATGCCCCTCCCACCCCATCTCCCCAAGCAGATGCAGTCTGTGTTAATTATGGCAACTAGAAAGGGTAAGACAAATGGGCATCCTGTATTCACGTTTTGGCTCCAGCAAGCAGTGGGGAGATAGGTATGTTTGTTCATATTAACTTCTAGTTGTGTCCACTGTATGACTTTCATCTAGTATCTTGAGTAGGATACTAGGAGTGGATTGTTAGCAGTCAACAGGTTTACTGTCTTGAGAATCATGGGGGGGTGGGTGGGATTCAGAAGATGCTGTATCGACAGGGTTTGGTCTTGAGAGTTTAAACAGCTTGTATACAGTGTCCGGATAGCATCTGATTATATATATATATATAAAAAAAAGATTTTCTGAGGGTTTTGACTGCAGCTTTGCCTTGTTGACAAATATCCCCTAGAGACAGACATGCTTCTATTAGAGACAGTTTGGTGGTACCAATTAGGAGCTAGTCACCCAGAAAAGAAAAAATGCAGATTCTGTGAAGCTTTACATGAGAGAGACTGCAACCATTTACTTACTGAACACACTGAGCATAGTGGTAAAACTGCATGGCAGGACACGGAGGCAATGATGACTGCTCCCACTCGGAAGCACAGGAACCTCCTAGTAGGTTTGACAACTTTGATGTGCAGATATGCATCCAGAAAGTCAAATGAGCACATCCAATCTTTCATAGAGACATGGAAGGACAGGCTGCACTGTGACCAACCATAATTTTTTTCAACGTACTGATTCAGGCTGCAGAGAGTTATGACTGGACCAAGTTCCTATATTTTTCTCAGAACCAAAAATGAATCTTGAGTAAACTCCAAATCCTTTCTGGTTTTGTTAAAGCTCTTGGGTGGCTCTTATTAAGAGAAGGCTCCTTACATTTCTGTTCTGGCTGCCTCCTTCTGATAAGGTGGGATGTTTAGTAATAGTGGGGAAGAAAGCTCTGGTGCTTCAGAAAAGGTAATTATATAGCCTCTGGATATGATCTCCCTGACCCACCTGTCCAGCACAATGACAGAATAGCTGTGTAAGAACTTGCCATGATAGATGTCCTTCTCTTCTCTGTTGCAGGACTCTTTATATGACAGAGTTGCCTGCCCAGTCGACCCAACATCGGCCAGTATACTAAAGTCTTTTACTACCATGAGGTGCACGGTACATCTGACGTAGACTGCTATACCCATACAAATTAATGTACGAGCGCACCATCCTCAGTATTGAAGCCCCCGGCAGAGAGACAGTCCAAGAGATAGAGAGTCAGTACATCCAAGAACAGAAGGAAGTGGGGAAGGAGGGTGGGAAGGAATACTGCAA
This sequence comes from Protopterus annectens, assembly GCF_019279795.1. Taxonomy (NCBI): domain Eukaryota; kingdom Metazoa; phylum Chordata; order Ceratodontiformes; family Protopteridae; genus Protopterus; species Protopterus annectens. Next base: position 1,854,811,064 of record NC_056725.1, on the reverse strand, counting down.
CAGAGAAGAGAAGGACATCATTATGGTAAGTTCTTACACAACTATTTTATGTCCTCCTATTCATCTGTTGCAGTATTCTTTATCAAAGCTCATGCAGAAAGGTAGGTGGAGTTAGTGGAATAATTCTCCAGGAAACCATGAAGAATGGCCCTGGCAAATCCAGCCCTGTATCTAGAAACAGAATCCAGCTTTTAGTGTTTGGTGAAAGTATGGACAGAGGTCCAGTTGCTGCTTCTAGAATAGAGTTGGTGTCTAGTCCCTTGAGGAAACCCCCTGAGGAAGACACTGCTCTTGTAGAGTGGGCCACGATTGAGCAAGGAAGGGAATTTCCATGGTAGGCATAGCAGAAAGAGATGGACTTGGAAAGCCAGCTTGAGATGGTCTGTTTGAATACAGGCAAATCCAAGACCCTAGAGGTGGAAAGACACAAATAGTTGGTCTGATTTTCTAAAAAGGTTTAGTTTTGTGAAGGGAAAATCTGAGTTGTCTGTGCACATCAAGTGTGTGCTGGATCCTCTCACTATTGCTGTGTTGAGAGGAGAAAAAAGTTGGCAAGTGAATGGCCTAGTTTAAGGACAACTCATTAACTACTTTTGGTATGAAGGAAGGGTTGGTGTCAAGGGAGACCCTATCTTTGTGGAAGAGCAAGAAGGAGGGAGAATCCAGCAGGGCCTGGAGAGCAGAGACCCGGTTGGCAGAGGTTATAGCCACCAGGAGGACAGTTTTTCAGGTGCAGTGTTTCAGGGAGCTAGAGGAGGCTGGCTTGAAAGGTGCTAAGGTCAGTTTCTCTAGCACAAAGTTAAGATCCAGGGGGACCACAGGTCTCCTGGGAGGTCTAATGTGGAGGATGCCTTGGAGGAACTGTTTATGCTCAAATCTGGAAGCTAAAGGAGGTGAAAGGAGCAGACATGCAGATATAGCTGACAAATGTGCTTTTATTGAAGAGTAAACTAAGCCAGCATTAAGCAATTCACACAGATGTGAAAGAACCAATGGGAGACCCACAGTAAGCGGGTCAAGGTTTCTAGCAAGTCACCAAATAGAAAATCTCTTCCATTTGGAAAGACAGGATTTCCTCGTATTGCGTTTCCTGGCCTCCTGAAGGACATGAAGCGCATCCTCAAGAGAAAAAGGTGTCTAAAGGGTATCAGGGCTCTATCACCCACAGGGTCAGTTGAAGAGTTTCCAGGTGTGGGTGGATGAGGGAAGCCATTGTTCTGTGTGAGTAAATCCACTGTGAGGTAACTTATGATGACTGCCCTTGGCTAGGTGCAGAAGAAGGGGAAACCAGTGCTGTTTGGACCAACAGGGAGTCACCAGCAGGATTTTCAGTCTGTCCTGTTGAAGCTTCTGCAGGACTTTCAGAATGAGTGGTAGGGGAGGGGATGCATAAAGAAACTTCTGCTTCCATGAAATTGATAGGGCATCCACATTCCATGCCTGAGAATGTGGTTCTCTGGCACAAAAATTTGGAAGGCGTTTGCTCAGAGGGGAAGCAAACAAGTCTATCTAAGGAATACCTCACTGGTGGACTATGTCCAGGAATGTATCCCTGTGAAGCATCCATTCATGGGCCTGTGCTGTGGATCTGCTCAGTGCACCTGCCACAGAGTTCTGACTAGAAGGGACACAGACCGCCTGTAGAGAAATCTGAAGTTGGTGTGCTAGTTCCCAAATTTGTAAGGCTAATCTGCAGAGGAGGTAGGATCTTGTGCCCCCCCTCCCCGCTTCTTTACATACCACAGAACAGTGATACTGTCTATGTAGATTCACAGCCATCCTGGCCTCAGGAGAGGCTGTAAGGACTGAAAGGCTAGGATCAGTGCCTTCATCTCTTTGTCCTGAGAGGGGGGTCCACTGTCCTTGAACTGTGTGTGGACCCACAGCTGCCCCCAACCTGTATCCGAAGCATCTACTTACAGGGCCTGAGCTGGAGGCAATGGGTGAATGGGGAGTTCTGGATTTATGGACAGTTGCAGTATCCACCATGGGATAGGAAATTCCAGTGGGTGATCATGCTGTGTTCACACAGATTTTAGGAACCATTGGAATTTCCTCATGTGGAGCCTTGTCAGGCTAAACATTTTGTGAAGACTCTTGGGGCTGTAGAAAGACCAAAAGGCAAGGCAGAGAATTGAAAGTGCCAGGATCCCACAAAGAAACGTAGAAATTTCCTGAATTTGGGATGAATGGGCATATGTAGGTAGGCATCTTTGATGTCTATGGATACTAGGAAGGCATGTGGGAGGATCAGAGGAAAGAGGGTCTAAGCAGTTAGCACTTTGTTGAGAAAAGAAAGGTATAGGACAGGTCTCCACAGCCCTTCCTTCCTGGGAGCCAGAAACATGCAAGAATATAAGCCTGTTCCTTTTTAGGGGGTAGGCACTGGTTGCAGTGCACCCTGTTCTAACAGGTTTTCCAATACCTGGAGGAAAAGAGGTTTCTGGTCTGCTGGAGGTTGAGTGATACCCCTGAAGGGAGGCACAGTGTGCCAAACCATAAAGTACCCCGTTTGATGATGCTCAGGACCCAGACGTCTTGAGTAATGGATTCCCAAGGTGGGAAGGGACAGGGGTGGATGTAGGAAGAGGGGGGTGTTGCAAAGTAGTCCTGAGGAGTCAAGATGAAGAGCCTGTTCTATCAGGAAAGGGCTACTTAGCCACAAGCCATATGAAGCAGCTGAAGATGCTGAGAAGTGATGCGGTTTCTTGCTCCCCTTGTAGGGTTTGGGTTGGGGGGGGGTCTGGGATTGCCTGCAGACAAAAACCTGTTTCCCAGGATAGTTCCTTTGAAATTTAGGAACTGGAGAGACCAGAATATGTTTGAGGCTTTTTAACTCCTTGCTCTTTTCCTGCAGGGACTTGAAAATTCAGCAGATTGTTTACCAAACAAGGCAGAGTTGTCAAGGGGAACATCCATCCATCCATGAGCTTCGCCTTGATGTCCGCAGGCAGGGTTGAAGCCTCAACCAGGTGAACCTTCTTAATGCTGATGATGAAGCTGCAGCTCTGGAGGTAGCCTCAACTGCATCACAGCTGCATTTGAGTGTCGGGCCACCTGAAAGGATGCAGCAATAAGAGAAGATGCCAAGGCATTATTCTCTGAATCTGGCATGTCAGATACTATCTTAGACAATTCAGCCATGAGTTCTACAGAATACTTAGTCATGTAGGTCTGGTTATTCAAAGCTCTGAAGGCTAAAGTTGCTGAGGTGTTGATTTTCTTCCCCAACCTCTCGAGTTGCCTATTGTCCTTGTCTGAGGGGAGAAGACAAGTGGAAAGAAGGGATCTGGAGGCCTTATCAGAGGTTACAGAGATGACAGAAGGGCCTGCCACAAGGGTTTTAAAAAGGAAATTACAGTCCTGGCGCACTTTATAATATCTATCTGGCTTTTTAGGGGCCTGAGCGTCAGGGTGTAGGGACATGGAGGCAAAGGCATACAGAAAGGCAGGGATAGGCAGATGGATAGCTGAAGGACTAGGGGTCTCCACCTGAAGGAGAGTGTAGTATCTCTTTTAAACTACAGACATTTCATAGCTGTCCCATCTTTTGGGTTTCGCCAAAAGAAATCTCCTCCAAAGGGGGTGCCCGTCCCACTGGAGTCTTCCTCAGGGGAAGCATAGTCCAATGGGGAAGGGATTTGAGAGGAGTTAGCTAAAGAATCACTGGTCTCAACAGATGAGGTATCTTCCTCTGAAGTTATCTTCTGGTCTGACCCTTTTTTGGAGGAGAGATGGCAAAGAAAGAGGAGGTGGAGGAGACCCAGCAGTAGGTAGGCCTTAAATAAGCCACAGGCAAAATTTTGCCACTCTTTCCGAGGGTCTGGAGGAGGTGAGGAACGGCCTGTTTTCTGCTTTTTCTTAGCAGGAGTGTCCATCCAATGTAAAGGAGGAGGACTACATGTAGGCCTACACTCTAGCAAATCCGATACATCATCTTCCCTCACTACAATCTGAATGATTCCTCTAGGGGCTTCCGACACAATGATCCTTGGTTCCCCCTGGACATTGGGACCTGATGTTTGTGAGGCCTCTCTGGACCTGCTGACATCTGGTTCTTAAGGTGCCCTGTAAAACTGGCTTGGCCTGTGGAGCCAGATCTGAAATGGAGCGTGTCTCTGGGCTACCATGCACTTCTGGAGAGATGTCAGCAGGAACAGGTGCAGCTTCTGCTTCGGGCCTAGGCCTTTTGGTAGGCTTGGTCATCTGGTCCGAGGAATCTTCCGTCATGCTTTTAGTTAAAATTTTCAGACATTGGTTCTCTGAGTATATTGCGAGGGATGAAAGTTAACTAAGAAGGGCTTTAGGCATGAACGACTGACAGACTGAACAATTTTGATGGTTGTGGTGGGGCCAATGACAAAAAAGGCACTGGGAGTGGCTGTCCTTGTGTGGAAACTACTTTTGACACTCACATTTCCCCTTCAAGAAAAAAAAACAGTAACAAAAGACAAAAAGGTTCCCCAATGGGGTACTTATCTTTATTGAAGAAAACTATTCCAGCAGCAGACCGACGTTTGGGACTGTCGATCCGACTGGCAGCAAAGAAGTTCTGAGGATGGTGTGTGTACGTCACATTTATGGCCTACGTCCAATAGCCTACGTCAGATGTACCACGCATCTCATGGTAGTAAAAGACTTTGGTATACTGGCTGTCGGGTTGCCTGGACAGGCAACTCCCTCATGTAAAGAATACTGCAACAGATGAATAGAAGGACATCACCCATGCTTCTTGGTGCCAGTGCAACTGCTGACTAGCTCCCTCAGAAGGGGACATGAAACCCTGTTTTTTGTGAAGTACCTCTGCCCATGGTGTAGCATTCAGTACAGGGGCCCAACCACCAAAACAACTATTGCCTGGAAAATGGTCAAAGAGCTGCTGTTGGTATTTTTTTACACCACAAATTCGTGGGTCCTTTCTAAATTCTTAGAAAAATTTCTTTGTGAAGACCACATATTTAACTCTCAAGGCAGACAAGGTTTCACTCTCCTGCTTGGTCCTAACCAGTTTCTCTTTCACTTTTTGTACAGACAGGTCATTAGTAAACAACACCTTGAAATTTGTTGAGAGATCAAAAAACATGAAAAATGGCTGATGATAATGCCTGCCTCGGGCACTCTAACCATTCGATCAGCTGTATTATGTAAAAGCCACATGGAGAGAGAGTGACAGTTGACACCTGCAGTTCAACCTGTCTGCAGCTATCAGGGGGTGGCAGCTTTGCAGCGAATACAAGGACTGCACAACCATCTCTCTCTAGAAGTGGTGCGTATGCATCATGTAGTTAAGAGCATGTATGGAAAGTGTAACTGACACAAAGGTGTGATTCCCTTCTGATATATTCCCCTGGAATTTTTATGGGATATATAGACTACCAGGATCTCTTCACAGGGCTCTATCTTTGTTACAGCTGCTACCAGCACTGAGTGTGCAAAGAGGCGTTGCTCCAGTACGGCTTGTTCTTAGATGCTCACAATACCTTGTCAGGTTTCCTTGGAACAAGCTCAGCCACATTGGGTTCTTGCCATGTTTGCTCCATGACCAAGTCAATCACTCAGTTTGCCAGGGGAACCACTTAAAATGCAGATGTGGCAACTCAAATGACCACTTTATCACGGATGGGAGCCTACAGGCAAAGTGCCCCTCTGTCTCATCAGTTCTAATATTCTTCCAAATTTGGGGTATCCAAAAGAGACTATCAGGATTCCACACCTTCACTGGGGTCTGAATCAGGGAAGAAAGACTCTGCTGAAGAGTCTATATGGCTGCTTTTACACGTGCTCTTCCTGGGAATATCAGGTGGGGGGAGACATCCGAGTGGCTGAAAAAGGGATCTGACTCCAAGGAGTGTCATCTTCAATGGCCTTTCCTAACTCTCTGTATCTGAAGCTCACAATCAGTGCCCAAAGCTGAAGCCTGTTGGGTGCCCATGGTTGGAGCAGAGGCTGATGGCGGGTACATTCTGTCCAACTGTCTGGACATTCAGTTTATTTTTTTCCAGGTACTCAAATTCCAACAATGTGGTACTGAAGATCCTGAAACCACTGAAGCCAAGGCTCTGATATAAAGGGATGTCGAGCCACAAGGCACAGCTGGTCCCAAAGCTGGCTTCAGGACCAACAGATAAACTACAGTGAACTACCACAATGAGGTTACCTACAGACATTTATACAAATATTTCAGGTAGGGGCAACAACACCCTTTGAGCCTGCCAATATATCAAAATAGTCATTCCCATTATAAGTGCCCAAGTTGTTCTTAAAAAGATCTAATCTAGTGATTGCTTTAATATAATTCAACTGGGGTGAATGCATCAGCTGTCCTTTTTTTTTTTAACAAGAAACATTTTTATTAAATTATCATGTATGACAAACGCCATATTACATTTAAATAAATGACAATAAAACATAGCGACACAATCTCAGTTGCAAACATTATACATTCCAAACGGTGTGACAACTGTAGCTGCAACCATTATACATCACTTTTAACATATCCAATTATTGTCAGTCAGCCATTACATAGCTCATTCAAATCCTGCCTCCTTTTAAACCTTGTCCCTCCTATGCATGTATTGATCCCACAGTTCCCATTTTTTTCTATGTAATTTGCTTCTACCCTTTTCTAAAGATCCCAGTTCCAGTTATTTTAACTCTAACTCTGTTACTATCTTCACTACTTCTAGTACAGATGGTTTCTGCTTTGATTTCCATTTTCTAGTAATTGCTTTTTTAACAGCCATCAAAATTAGACTCTGCAAGGCCTTACTCTGTATAGGCAATTCCGAGTTGTATCATAGCTAAAAAAAATCCTTTCCCTAGTCAGTCCACTTGCTCACCCAGCATCTCTGACAGAGCAGTCTGCATGGAATCTTTAAAGTCTACCAAGTCATTATAGTGCCAGAAAAGATATTCCCAGCTACTTCTTTCTACCCCATCACACCTCCAACATTTGCCACCTACCTGATGAAAAATTCTTTAAAGTCTGCTTGGGGTATAAAAATACCTATACAATCACTTCCAGGCAAAGATCCAAAAACTTCTAGATTATGCTGCATATTTGGGAGACATGGGTTCATAGATTAGTAATAAACTAACTGCCCTTGTGAGCCATTTTAAGCCTAGCCAATTATCCCTTGTGAGAATCAAACCCTGCACCTTGTGTTTGTAAGGCTAACACTTTAACCATTAGGCCACCCTCCCAACCCCAAAGTGGGTGGAGGGAGTTTCAAACCCTGAACCCTCAGCAGAAGCCCAACTCCAGAACAGAGTGTTAGTCAACTGCACCATCACAAGACACCAGCCCTCCATTATTTGTGAATTGTTTATCTAATCTCTCTTACCTGTCCTCCTGACTGATTCTTATAGTTATCATGCAATATTTTATATGCTCTACTAATAATTCCTTTCTTAATGGAACCTTCTGCTCTAGATTCTACTAAAAACTCTACCAGTGCTGGTCTTTCATTTAGGACCCCCTATTACTTGCTCTTGCCTAAACTCTGATATCAATCCTTGATATGGAAGGCAAACTTTAGTCTGCAGTCCAAACAAGTTCTTGGCATCTTCCTATTCTATTACCTTTCCATCTCTAGTTATTTGCTCCCGGATCTTGGTTCCTTTGCCAGTTTTCTCTAATACATTCCCACCCCCTCTTGCCTACTGTCTGTATTCCTAATTGCATTCACCACTATTGGCAGAATCTCCTTTCTCCATTCCCATGTTGGCTTAGTTCTTAGAAGACCTGCTACTTTATGAATATAGTATTCTGTATGATTATTGATGTTCTCCTTAAAGGTCTGCATCCAAAATCCTACTTTATGAATATGGTATTCTGTATGATTATTGTTCTCCTTAAAGGTCTGCATCCAAAATCCCAGTCTCTCCATGTTACTTGAGCTTCTCCCCTGTTTTATCATCTCTTTCCACTCTGAATTATAGTTTTCTCCTTGTGCTATGTATAGGAGCCTTAACTGTGCTGCTCTAAAATACCCCTTCAACTTGGGTAATCCCAAGCTACCCTGTTCTATTGGAAGAATAAGCTTATCCCACTTGACTCGTGCCATCTTTCCCTCCCAGATAAAATCATTCAGCTCTTTACTAATTGCTATCCACAACTTCCCTCTGGTTGATAAAAATACACCTGTCCAGTGTATAAGATTAAAGGGATGAAAAGCATATTAACTGCTTTTATCATAATAAAGCTTCCATTTTCTCAGTTTTTGTATTGTCTTTTTAGTCTCTTCCCACATATCCTTAGTATCATTTTTAATCCATACTCCTAAATACTTCATTTTATCATGTCCCCATAAATATGTATATTGCTGAACCATTTGTATGTGGGTAAATAATTTGCTGTTATTGCTTTCGTTTTTGCTTCATTAATTTTGCATCCAGAAAAGGTTTGAAACTGTCTCAATATGTTCCACAACACTGTAATGTCTCTTTCTGGTTTTGTCAGCTATATAATAATGTCATCTACAAATATAGAGTTAGTGTTTCTTGACTACCATACCAATTATATCCCTGAATTTCTGAGTCCCTTACTTTCTTTGTCAGTGGTTCTAAATATAATGCAAACAAAGGGGAGAGAGGACACCCTGCCTGGTTCCTCTGCTCAAGCAGAGATTATCAGAGAGGACATCATCCACTTTAATTTTCTCCTCCGATCCTTCATATATCCTCCTAATCAACCTCATAATTTTATAAGGGAATGCAAATGCTTCCATTGCTCTGCTCATAAAATCCCAGCTTACTCTTTCAAATGCTTTCTCTGCATCAAGTCCCACCAGCAACACTGATCACCACTATTCTGTTTATGTTGTCAAATGTTTGCCTCCCCTCCACAAAACCACACTGATCCATATCTACCAATTTTGGCATCACTTTTACCATTCTTGTAGCCATTATAGACATAAACACTCTATAATCATGATTTAGTATTGGGCCTGTATGAAGCTGGGTCTAATGCAGCTATACCCTCTTTAGGTAGCAGAACTACTAAAGCTTTCTTCCAGGATGTTGGTACTTTTCCTTCTCTTAAAATACTGTTAAACAAAACCTTCTAGATCTTTATCAGATTTGTCCCTCCTAGTTTCCAAACTTCCACAGGAATACCATCCTTGCAGACTGGTTATACATCAGCATTTTATCTCATCTCCTCCTACCCTGTTAGAAATTGAGCCTCCTCTCCCTCTATCTTTGGCATATTTAACTGTTCTAAAAACATTTCCATTTGTACCTTTCCTTGATTTCCATATTTCTCTGCTTTATACAAACTTTTACAGAATTTCCAAAATATTTCTAATACTTCTACAGGATCACTACTTATCTTGCTTGTAACAGCCCTTTCTACTTTCTATTGTCTGAGTTGTCGTGCTAAAAGTTTTTGCGCTCTAGCGTTATAATAAAAATACAGTTGTTTAACAGCAATCTTTCTAAAGTCATGCATATTACCAATGTAGTCCCTTATTTTTTGGTTGGCATTCTGTAGTTGCTTCTCTTCTCATTCTGTGAGAGTCCCCCTATTTTGCAGTACTTTAATATTCGTCAGTTCCTCTAAACACTTGTTACTTCTTAACCATATTTCCCTTTCTTTAATTTCCACCCTATTTTAAATTCCACTATAATTTTATCCCACCCCTGACTATATTTTCAGAAGAAGTTTCTATCTTCTCTAATAGCTCCTGAATAATTTCCACTACATATTCCTTAAATTTCTTTCTTTTCAACAGATAGGTGGGAAAGCGCCAGTGTCTCGTTTTTTTATTTAATTACCCTGTGTTTTTATTTTAGTTATTATTGATGCATGATCTGAAATATGTATTGGATGCGTATCAAGACCTTCAAATAAATGCACATGTTCCTGTGAGATGTAAATTCTGTCTAGCCTAGACCAGTTTTTGTATCTTGGGGAATAATATGTAAATTTACTCCAAATTACTAGTACTGAATTCACATCTTCCATGTCAAATATTTTTTATAATTTTCTTTAAACATCTAACCTCCTTTGTTATACTTCCTGTTCTGGGCCCTTCAGATACATCTTCACTGTTGCAAATGAAATTCTAGCCCCACCTGTAAGTAATATTCATAGGTTGATACTAGGCTATCAGCCCTAGGGCCTATACAAGCCTAGCCATAACAATTCCCTGGCTATTTCTTCCCACACTATTTACTTCCCTGGACCCCTGTATAGCAGGGTGACTGACGTGATCCCCGGGGTGAATTTCCTTTCTCCCATCCAATCGTCAAGGTTCCTTTTGAAGAGGGCCAAAGAGGCACTCTGCTTGACATGTATGGACAATCTATTCCAGAGTCTGGGGAGTCTCTGGGTCAGGAACCTATCCTTCCAGCATGTTTTGTTTATTGTGGTGACAAGGTTTAGATCCCTGGAGCGTGTGGCTCTGAGGGATTGGGATTTCTTTAAGTGTAGCACGTCCAACAGCTCTGGGTTTGACATGGCCTTGTATGTTAAGCAGAGATCGCCTCTGAGTAGATGATATGCGACAAAGTATAGCTGGAGTTTTTTAAGGCAGGCATCTGCTTTAGGCCTGTGATTCTTTTAGTGAGGTATTTCTGCGGTCTTTCCAGTTGGTGCAGGTGTCTTGAGAGGTACATACCAAACAGGGTGTTGTATTTTATAATGGGTCTAATGAGGGATGAGTACAGTGGGACAATGACCTCCTTTTTTCTGGATGAAAAGCCCTTAGTGATGAGGTGTGCCACATAGAAGGATTTCCTGACTGTTGTGGCAATGTGGTTATCGAAGGTGAGACCACTGTCTCTCCTTGCTGAAAGATGATTATTTCTCCCAGAATTTTCTTAAGCTCTATTATAGCAGTTTTCAGTGGAATATAAATACATGCCAGTAGCCCCTCAGTACTACAAATCTAGCATTATTCTTTGTCTTTTTTTCCCTCTTCTATTACTATTGCAGCTCCCCTTGCAAATTAATATAAGTACTCCTCTCTTCCTTTGCCCCAGATATTCTGCTGAATAACAATCCTGAAAACCTTTCTTTATCAAATCCACATGTTTGGTTCTTTCCAAGTGTGCTTCCTGTAGCACAGCTATTTGCACTCTACATTTTTAATATAGTTCACTACTCTATTTTTGGCTTTATCTGCAAGACCATTAACATTTAAAGATACTATAGAAAGAGTCTTATTCTTGAGAGATTATTATTCGCACCCTTTATGCATAACAGCTTTTATGTTAATTGTTGAGTTCTAGCTTTTATGTTACATGCATGCACTGTTTGGCAGGTTAATCTTCTATACAACTGTTTTTTGTCATCTCCATTTGAGTCTATGTCACATCTTGCAAAACATTTAGTTATGTACTTACCATAACTTCGGATGTATGGGATCCATCTCGCCTACATTCACAACAGATGGGTTCGGAGCCGATCCATCTGCTCCGACTCGGCAACTAATACACTAGCACGAAGTCTCTCATTGGCTGGGCTACTCCCTATCCCAGGATGCACTACACCTGCTTCCCCAGATCTTGTTTGTTCGCTTTCATACATCCATGCAAACACAGAAAAATTAGTAGTCACTATAACCAACTAAAGTTCTTCAAGAAAGATCTCCAAGAAAAAAGAGACTACAGCTCCTCTAAATCCGAATGGAAGGGGAAGGAGGGTGGGTACTTATGAATGTGAGATGGATCCCATACATCCGAAGTTATGGTAAGTACATAACTAAAAGATGTAATGGGATCCTATCTCGCCTACATTCACAACAGATGGGACAGCGTCCTAGCACCTACATCCCGGGTGGCTCATTGGAACACACTCCTGAGAACTGTGGAACCAAAGGAAGCTCTGCCTCGAGAAACCACATCCAATTTGTAATGAGAAATGAAAGTGTGCGGAGAAGTCCAGGTTGCCGCAGCACAAATATCATCTATTGATAACTTGGAGTGAAAAGCTACGGAAGTAGCCATTGCCCTGGTAGAATGAGCCTTGACTGGAAAGGGAAGGTCTTTGTTAGCCTGTGAATAAATAAAAATGATACAATCTTTAATCCATTTAGATATGGAGGTTTTTGTTACTGGTTGACCCAATTTGTTCACTGCAAAGGAAACAAACAATTGATTTGATTTCCGCATTTGAGCGGTTCTATTCAAATAAAAACGCAGTTGTCTATGTCGTCCAATTGATGCAAAGTATATTCTGCGTTATTAGAGAATTCTGGGAAAAAGACAGGGAGTTCTATAGTTTGTTGAATACAGAAAGAGGAAGCCACTTTTGGTATAAATGCAGGGTTTAATTTCAATGAAACTCTATGCTTGTGAAAAATCAAATAGGGAGGATCAGAACAAAGAGCTTGAAGTTCTGAAACTCGCCTAGCAGATGTTATGGCTACTAAAAGGCCGTTTTCCAAGACAGAAATTTTAAATCACAAGTAGCAGCTGGTTCGAAAGGACGGGCAGTTAGGGCAGCAAGAACCATATTCAAATCCCAAGGGGGGACAGGATGAGGTAAAGGAGGCCTAAGGAGCCAAGCCCCTTTAAGGAAAGCCTTACAAAGTTTGTGAGACATCAATGAAGGTTCAAATGAAGCATGAAAATTAGAGATCGCCGCTAACTGAACCTTAATGGTAGAAACTGAAGAGCCCGACTGAAAAAGGGAGGCCAGAAAATTCAGTACCTCCGATACTGGTGCAGTGAGAGGATCTATACCCCGTTCTTGAGCCCAGAAGGCAGACCTTTTCCATTTACTGGAATGAACTTTGATGGTGTAAGGTTTATGAGAAGAATACAGTATGTGGACCACGTCTGGCGAAGAGCATTGTCTCGGACTAAGGATGGAAGTGGAGTAACCATGCTGCCAACTTCAGGGACCTGAGAGACGGATGAAGCCGTCCTGACTGATGAGTCAACAGGTCTGGCACGGATCCAGAAACCATGGACCTTCTATCGCATGCCTCTGTAGGAAAGGAAACCAAACTTGACGAGGCCAGTGCGGGCAATCAAAATCATCTCGCTCTCCATGTAAATGGCCTTCTGTATCACCCTCGGTAGGAGGGAATGGAGGGAAGGCGAGAGAAGACCGGGGGGCCAAATGTGAGTCAGAGCGTCCCTGGGAATCTGTCCCTGAGAAGGAAACAGTGTGAAGAACTCTCTGCATTTCACATTGTGAGGGCTGGCAAACAGGTCGCAGCAAGGAAGACCCCATCTGTCGAAGATTTTCGCAGCTATACCCTGGTTGAGGGACCACTCGTGGGGTAAAAGAATGGTCCTGCTTAATCTGTCCGCAATCACATTGGACTTCCCCGGTATGTGCGTTGCCATTAGAAAGCGGTTGGTAGCTACCGCCCAGTGCCAAAGTCTCATGGCTTCTCTGCATAGTGGGTAAGACCTGGTTCCACCTTGCTTGTTTATGTACCACACCACCGACATGTTGTCGGATAGGATAGTAATCGGGCCCTGTGGGAGAGCGTGATGGAGAGCTTGGAGTACCAATAGTACCGCTCTCATCTCCAGGACATTGATATGCAAATGCGTTTCCTGGATCTGCCATGTGCCTTGGACCGACCTGCCCAGGTAATGACCCCCCCACCCTACCTGGGAGGCGTCCGTAGTCACAGTGGCAAAGGGACGTTGAGGTATAAAGGGTCGCCGCTGGTCGAGATTTGATTGGAGAAGCCACCAATGCAGATCTCGACGGCAACTTTCCGTGATTATGATTAAGTGGTTCAAGGGAAGTTCCTGATAAGACCATTGAACCGACAGTAGCCATTGTAAAATTCGCATGTGAAGTCTGGCCAAGGGAACTAAAAGTATGGTCGACGCCATCGAGCCCAACAGTTGTAGGATCCGATGGGCCGGGCTCTTTGTAGGGGAGACAGGATTTGACTTGATCTTGTAAGACCTGAATTCTTGCTGCCGGTAAAAGGCGCATTCTTTTGTGTCTAAGTCTGCCTATGAAAGTAATATGCTGAGATGGCTGTAGTACAGATTTTTGCAAATTGAACGTGATCCCCAAGAAACGGCCCAAGGTGAACGTGGCTCTGAGCGCTTGGAGTAGTAGATGCTCGGAGGTGGCAGTAAGGAGCCAGTCGTCTAGATAAGGAAACACCTGGAATCCCAGACTTCTCAGGTGAGCAGTTACCACTGCCAGACACTTGGTGAACACCCTGGGGCTGTGGTGAGACCAAAGGGCAGTGCTCGGAATTGGAAATGACTGACTCCGAGGCGGAAGCGTAAATGTCTCCTGGACTCTTGAGCTATGGGAATGTGATAGTAAGCGTCCTGGAGATCTATGGAGCACATCCATGCATCTTTTCCAGCAAAGGAAGAATAGATTGAAGAGTGACCATTCGAATTTGGACTTCTACTAAACGATTCAATGAACTGAGGTCCAAAATGGGCCTGAAGTCCCCTGTCTTTTGGTACCAAAAATAATTTTGAGTAAGTTCCTGATCCGATCTGGTCGATGGGGACAGGCTGGATGGCTCTTTTTCTAGCAGCTTTGAAACCTCTAATGCTGCCTGATCCCGCTGACTGGGTGGTACGTCCGGGATTTCCCTTAAAGAAAGGGGGTTTGTTGAAGGGATGATATAACCTCTGGTAATGTCGAAGCACCCACTGATCGCTTGTTATGGATTCCCAAGCTTGTGGGTGCGCCAAAATGACCCCGACTGGCTCGGAGTTGCACAGTCGGGCAACAACTCAGGAACGCTGGTTGTATGAAGAACCACGAAAGGAATCGCGGTCTCCAGAGTTACGGGGGCCTCTGCCACCTCTGGGGCGGCGTCTTCCAAAATTCCCCCCCCCCTGCCTCTGGAGGGGGAATCACTGGGTGGGGTAGGGAAAGACTTCTGAGATTTTCTAAACCACATTTTTCCTCCTCTCCCAGCCTTGGGGTAAGGCCTAGAAGGGGCGGAAAATCGGGCCCCAACGGCAGTCAAAGTCTTGCCCTCCTGCTCGCACCGAGTTAGTGTGTCCTTCACTTTGGGTCCAAACAAAGATGACCCATCAAAGGCGTCGTGAAGGAAGACTTGAAGGCCTCATGAGCGAACACAAGCGTAACCAGGCTTGTCTCCTGAGGGCAACGCCTGTTCCCGCTGCTCTACTCGCCCCTTCGGCCGCATATGAAATGAGCCTCATGGATGAGTTAACAATAGAAAAAAGGGTAGTCATCTGTGCGCCAACAGTCGGGGCCAGCGCCTCAGGTAGGTTATCAACAAGAGAGTCATTTAGCTCTGAGAAGATCCCTTTGGAGCCTCGTAAAATGACATAAGTAGTTCAGCGACCGTAAGGCAAAGGCCGCTGAAGACAGGGTACGCTTCCCGTACCTATCCATACTCCTAGAATCCTTATTAGGAGGATGAACAGATGTCGAAGCCTCTGCCACATCCTGCTGTGTGGCAGAAGCCACCACCAAAGCATCTACAGGCACACCCTTTGTGAGAAACACCTTCTGGGGGGGGGCTGACAAAAATTTATTGGGCCTCACAGGCACCGGTTCCACAGAATCAGGGTGTTCCCACGCCCTTCGAGAAACCAAATCAAGGAGTTCATCGAAGGGCGGAGACACCCAGGAGGCGGAAGGCTGGGCCCCAAAGGCCTTGAGGAAGACTGACTCCTCAGCTGAAGGGGTTTTGGCTTGGCAGTCACCTCTCTGTCTCAGAATCTCCAAGATATCTGAGAAGGAGATATCATCCGAAGATGATTTGGGGGACCCTTCTGCGTCATCGAGGTCAGTATCCGATGTAACAGACTCATCTTGGGAGTCTACGTGCTTCCTCTTACACAATTTCTTCCGTGGGGGTTCGTCCGAAGCAGTTTCGGACGGACCACCTGGAAGAAGGGAACCCGATGGGGGTATCCTCAGGCCCTGGGGCCCCGCTGCCGGGGTGCAACACAACAGAGGCACCAGTCTCCAAATCTAGGGACGGTGAGGTAGAATCTTGCTGAACCGGCAAAGGCATGGCGAGCGTGCCCCTCATGGCCTCAAAGGCCGGACCTCCAGAATCCAAGGTCGTCACTGGTCTAGAGGCCACGATGGCACTGGGAATTCCAGCAGCCGATGCTCCGAGAGGAAGACTAGGCACGAAGCACCCAATCCCAAAGTGTTCCCCTCGGGCCTGGCTGAAGAGGTCGCAGTACCAAACCCTGAACCGGAGGACAGGGTAGGAAGCACAGTCGGAACCGAGACCTCGAAGGGGTCTCTGCTCCGACCGTATGGCTCCGCTTTGCTCCACCACCACCGACTCCAACGGCTCCGAGGAGGTTGGAGGAGGAATCGAATGTGTTGGAGGGGGGATCGGCTCCGAAGCTAACTGTGCTGGAGCCGAGACCAATTTAGTAAACACTGGAGATTGGAATAGCCTCTGTAAAACCCTATCCAGGTCCGAATCTGAAAGTCTCGATGATTTAGAGGAGGTAGACAATCGAGAAGACTTTCCTCTCGGCTCCGAGAGAGAAGGGGACCGGCTCCGAAACGGCTCCAATGCTATCGGCGCCGACTCCACCACAGCATGGACCACCATCGGCACCGAAGAAGCCTTCTCCGGAGCCAAGGGGGAAGAGTCTGAGCTGCACACTTCCACCGGCTCCGAAGCCATTGGAACCGATGGAGGTGATTCACCTCTCGATACTCCAACTTGCGGCTCCGAAGGGAATGGAGCCGAGGTAGGAGGTATCGAGGCAGACCTCGACCCTCGGCCCCAAGTCAGTGGAGCCGAGGAAGAAGAGGTCAATTTTGTCTTTTAGAAGTCGGCTCGACGGACTTGTCGGAGCCGACGATCTTTTCTTTGGAAGCAACAGGTAGATCTAAGGCTTCCTCAAAGAAGGCTTGATAAGCCCTTTCAATATTAATTTGTTCTTGCGTTCTTGAAGAACTCTAGATGAGAATGCATGACAGACGCTACAAGTCTCTTGCAGATGTTTCGGCCCCAAACAGTAAACACATACTGAATGACTGTCTGTAATGGACATTTTATATTTGCACCGAGTGCATTTTTTAAAACCTGACTTTTGTTCCTTAGACATGATACAGGCCACAACAAGTACAACTCTAAGGAAATACTACTCTACCACAACAAGTATAGCACTACACACAAAATGCGCCAACTGAAAAGCGCGAGACACACTGGCGCGAGTACTGGTGAAAGTTTACCTCACAACAATTTGAAACAAGTTAAACGGCCCAAAGCCCTCTAATTTAAACGGGCTTTGCCCAAAAAACAACTAACCAAAAGTTAATAAAAACTAAAAGCACTCAA
The DNA here is from genome assembly GCF_019279795.1 of Protopterus annectens. Taxonomy (NCBI): domain Eukaryota; kingdom Metazoa; phylum Chordata; order Ceratodontiformes; family Protopteridae; genus Protopterus; species Protopterus annectens. The sequence continues at coordinate 1,854,793,824 of NC_056725.1, read as the reverse complement.
AAGGTAGGGCAAAGGCCCTCTAACTTAAACGGGCCTTACCCGACTGAACAAATTAAGTTTTTTGGAAACAAGCACTCAACAAAAAAACAATAAGAACTAGTAAGAAATAGCTGTTAAAACAGCTGTTTGGTTAATATAGACAAAAATTCCCTAGGTCAAGGACCAATAAGGTAAAAAGAACCACTTAGCTCCAGCCAAGTCGAGAGCACGTCCAGCTTGTTAAGCGGCAAACGAGATCTGCGGAAGCAGGTGTAGTGCATCCTGGGATAGGGAGTAGCCCAGCCAATGAGAGACTTCATGCTAGTGTATTAGTTGCCGAGTCGGAGCCGATGGATCGGCTCCGAACCCATCTGTTGTGAATGTAGGCGAGATAGGATCCCATTACATCGTTTTGTTTTACTGAAAACCCTCAAATAAAAATGAACACACAACCTCAATACCCCCTAAAGCCTTCTAACTTGAAAACTCCACCCTAGAACTAAAAAAATCTGTTTTTTCACTCTGTTTCCTGACCTATTTTAACACCTCAAAATGGGTCTATACCATGTTGTCGAACTTTTAAAAGTTCAAACACCATATGGTTGACACCATATGTTCGAACTTTAAAAGTTCGAAAACGTAATTAAAAAAAACAAAAAACTTACCTGAAGGTTGTAAGCAGGGGGGCAATCCCCCCTGCACTACCCACGTGGTGGGCTCTGCCCCCCCTACTTCAATATGCCAACTCCAAGATCACACTACATTGTAAGAAAGGGAAAGCTTCCCTTACAGAGATCTCCGTTGAAACATTCAAAGTTTTACAGGTTTGAACATATGGTTTCGACCATATGACGTTCAAACTTGTAAAAGTTCGACAACATGAATGGGACCCCCTCAAAATCACTCTAAGTGCTTTACTTGTAATTTTAGCCTTCCACAACATGGCTACCAATGGGGGCTGATGTATCAACGTGATCTTGTTCTCCCTCAACCCTTTCTCTTTCCCATCATGCTTTGTATGACTCATGCCAGACATATGAATTCCCATGCCACTGACATAGAATGGGATTTGTGAGAGTCACTGTTATCTTCTTTACTTTCTGTAAAAGGACTGCTCCTTTCCTGTCTCTAATCACCCTCATTTATGTTTGGCTCAGACGTTGTTTTACACTATACTTGGAAGTTAGCCAGAAAAATAGCTAACTTGCAGGCCTTTGTTCAGGGTTTTCTTTTTAGGTCAAGAGTAACTGACAGTCCCCTTCCCCCACACTGCTGCAGAGGTGTTTAAACTGTCACTGCACTGACAGACCCTTGCAGAGCCTCTGATTCTATTAAGTGCTGTCTGGTTTTGCTTTATCGTTATAGCTCTCCCAGCTGGGAAACACTTTAATACTTTAAGAAAACAATTTCTCAAAGGCATTTCTCTTTATCAAACTTTCTGCCAGCGACATGAGTACCAGATACAGGACTGTTTACTAGAAAAAGACCTTATAATATTAAATATTCTTTTTTATTTACTTGCTTTCTGTCAAAACTTGTTACTACATAAAGCTAACACAGCTATTTCTCTATGCAAGAATGAGAAAAAGCACACATTGTTTTTCATGCTCTTTTAACTAGACCCCTCTTTTTATTTTACCTTGCAGTGCCTACATTTCTTAAAACTAAACAAGGAGTAAGAGAGAAGAAGGGAGAAAGAAACAAACAGAATAAATAGAAGCACTTATTTACATTAGTATCCCCATTATAATTAACTGAAAAACTTTATAACATGCAGCGAAAATCATGTACCACATAAATACTGCTGAGAAAAAAATGTACTTAACTCTCGCCCTTCTCTTCCCTCTCCCGAGTATTTTTCTGAACATTAATGACACAAAGTAGGGCGTATGCTTTAGAGTCCCCTACAAGTTTAACAAAGTCCAAACAATTCCAATATTTCCATATTTTCTTGTTTAGTCCTGTTTCACAAATATAATTAATGCTGTGCAATCCCACATTTGTCAATTTTCAGGTTACTGATTTCAGTCCCCTACAAATTTCACAAAGTCCAAGAAAGTCCGATATTTCCAGATTTTATGTTCTATTCCTTTTCATCTCCATCTCCCAAACCTTGTCTCAGCTTCCTCTCCAGTGCACTCTCGATTCTTCTAGTCAACTTCTGTGCTTTTTTCTCTCTCTCAATCATTTTCCATTGAAACACTGGGAAAGGTTTCACTGGTATAGTCTCTCTGTGATCTAACCAGAAGAACAAGAAGCAGAATTTTCTTCGGTTTCACAGCTCACTTTTTGTTGGATAAACTTGTACTTCTTCCTTAGCATGCACTTCATCAAAAAATGTTTTTGTTCCTCCAGGGAAAAATATTTTGAGGATAGCTGGGTACAGCAGTTTGAATCTCACACCTGCTTCCCGACATGCCCTGTATAACTGAATAAATTTATACCTCTTCTGCCTGGTGTGCAATAAGTGGTCATTCTCTACAAACACTTTGCTGTCTTCCACTTTTAATTACTTTGTCCTTTTGCCACAGTTATGTCAGAATCAACTCCTTCGGCTGGTAAGATTGCATTTTTACTATTAAAGGTATAGCCTAGGTTGTTTTCTCATAGCCAGGTTCAGAGCATACGCAAGAAGTGCCCTTTTAATTAATAATTCTTGTTGTGGAATACCAGTCCAATTGCTTATTTGTACTTTCATAAAATTAATACAGTCTGTTCCTTCCAGCTTCTCTGGTACAGCAGAAAATAAAGAAGTTATGTACTCACCATAATGTTCCATGTGAGTTGTCCATCTCACCTTCATTCTTACTAGGTTGGGGTTTGGATCTGATCCTCGAATCCGACTCGGCCTTATACACAAAATCAAGGTCTTTTACTAGCTTGTGGCTAAACCCTATCCCCATCATGCAATAGGAGAGCTCCCCAGATCTTGTTTGCAGATATAAATAGAATACTAAATAAGAGTTGCTTAATACCTTATAGAGCAATCAAGAAGGTCAGAGAGCGCCAATAGTATCAACTCAGTCTTCCAGAAGCAAAGGGCTTGGGGAAGGAGGGTGGGATGTAAGAGTGAAGGTGAGATGGACAATACACGTGGAATGCTATGGTGAGTACATAACTTCTTTATGTGATGTTGTCCTAGCTCGTCTTCATTCTTACTAGGTTGGGACGGCATCCCTAGCACCATCTTTCTTGGGTGGCTCAAGGAAGATCGTTCTTCAAAACTGTGGAACCAAAGGAGGCCCTGTTCCTGGAGGCCAAGTCGACTTTGTAATGAGTGATAAAGGTATGTGGCCTTGTCCATGTTGCTGCAGCACAAATGGTATCAATAGGCAGTCTAGCCCAAAAAGCGGAAGAGGTTGCAATGGCTCTTGTAGAATGACCCTTCACTTTACGGGAAAAATCTTTGTTTTGAGATTTGTAAAGGAAGGTTATGCAATCCGAGAGCCATTTTGAAAGTGTAACTTTTAGAAACTGGAGCACCTTTCTTTGAATCTGAAAAGGATACAAACAGTTGGTCAGATTTTCTGAAGTCCTTTGTCTCATGTAAGAAGACGAGTAATAGCCTACGTAAATCCAGTTGGTGCAACATATATTCTGCCTTATTCTCATATTTAGGGAAAAATACTGGTAGTTCTATGGATTGGTTCAAATTAGATTCTGAACATACTTTGGGTAAAAAGGAAGGGTTTGTTTGTGGATACTCTGTCTCTGTGGAAAAGCATGTGGGGGGGCTTGCAGCTCTGACACCCTTCTAGCAGAAGTAATAGCTATCAAAAGAATAATTTTCCAAATCAAAAATTTGAGATCGCAGGATGATGCTGGCTCAAAAGGGGGAAAAAATCAAATGGGATAAGACAAAAGTCAAGTCCCATGGTGCTGGAGGGGTCTTTAATAGGTGGTCTTAAAAAAGTACCTTTAAGAAAGGCTTTGCATAGTCTGTGGGACATAACACTGAGGCCTAATTCACCTAAATGGAAATTGGATATTACTAACTGAACTCGAATAGTCGCTGTGGCTGTGTCCTCACTGAACAGTTTTGCCAAGAATTCTAGAATGGAGGCTACTGGGACTGAAACGGGATCAATGTAATTATTTGAAGCCCATAAAGAAAATATTTTCCATTTGCTTCTAATATATCTTTCCCATTGACTTCTTATGAGACGAGATTAGGGTATGTTTTACTGAAGGACAAAGGTTAAGGAGCCTGGCTATGGTTGGAATTGGAGCAACCAAGCTGTCAACTTGAGGGTTTGGAGGGAAGGATGGAATGTTTATAATGCAGGAGTAAGGAGGTCCAGAATCCAAAGCTCCTCTGCACCACACGATCCATGTCATCGTCAGACAGGTTCCTGGAAGATAGAGTCGAGAGGGCAGGAGATTTGGAGGGCCGTAGCAATGGTGACTTGAGTGGGAGAAACCGGTTCCAATTCAGGGGACCGGCTCCGCAAGTGAAACTCCACCGGCACCAAAAGTGATGGAGCCGAAGTAGTAGGCCTCTTGGATATGAAAGCCCTAGGATCCAGAGAGGAAACTTTGGACACCTTTTTAGATGGCACCGATGGGGTAGTATAAGACGAACACCACTTCCCCAACTTATCTGATTTAGAAGGAGGAGACTGGCCAGATTTAGAAGAACCCGGGCCTTCTTGTACTGCTTCAGAGAAGGGGGTTTTCAATAGGCCTCTTAGAATCAGCTTGCTCTTTCTCTCCAACAGAGCCCTGTGACTAAAAGAATGACAAATTAAACAGGACTCTTGGAGATATACGGCTCCTAAACAGAACACATAAATGGTATGCCTATCAGTAAGGGACATTTTTTGTCCTCATTCCTCACATTTTTTAAACCCAGAGGGTTTAGAATACTTGGAAGACATTGCAACATCAACAACAAGAAAGGAAACAGCTAACAACCTAAAATATATATTTTTAACAACAATAACAAATCCAAACCTAGAAATGGTCTAATAGAAAGGATGGCAGAGCCCTCTAACTTAAACGGGCTATGCCCGGAGGAAGAGAAAAGGGAGGGAGAAAGCCCTCTAATTAAATGGGCTAAGGCAGTTCTCTAATTCAAAAGAAATAACCTGAAAGAGAAAGTAAAAGGGAAAAAGAAAGCCCTCTAACTAAAACAAGCTATTTTAATTTAAAGCTGAGATGGGGAAAAGGCCTAATGGAAAAACAATGGCTAAAAGCAGTTTAACCACAGAAAAAGAGGAAACACAATTTGTTTAAGAAATTATTAGGTAGTAAAGGCACAATACGAAAAACAAAACAATTTCTCCCAAATATAAAGAAGAAAAGTCTACTTAGCCAGAGCCGGTAAGAAAAACACCCTATCTTGTTTAGTGTCAAATGAGATCTGGGGAGCTCTCCTAGTGCATGATGGGATAGGGTTTAGCCATGAGCTAGTGGAAGACCTCGAGCTTGTGTACAAGGCCGAATCACGAACCCCAACCTAGTAAGAATGAAGGCGAACTAGGACAACATCACAACTAAGGTTTTCCCTATGTGCTATGTCCTCTAATTCTATTATTTTTTGAAAATCTCTTCTTGTGCAGTCTCATATTCAACCACCCTTTTCTTCATTTCATCCTCTGAATTTTGCAGTTCTGTCACTTTATCTGAATACCTGTCCATAGCTTCTTCCATTTTTTCCAGCTTTTTATTGTTTGGGCTGACATACTCCATCAGTGCTTCGTTTATTTTAACCAGGTCTGTGCGCAGCTGCTTTACACATTCCTCTAGGTTACTGGATGTCATGTCTGGAACTTGCACTGCTTCTTTATGAACAGCTGAGTACTTTCCCCAGACTAAGTTTTTTTCCTCAACTTTTGTGGCTGATTTTCCTTCAGGTCCTTTGTATTTCTTTTTTCCTGGCACCTAGACAATGCACTTACTAGTCAGTCACTGAAATTTACCCAGTAATCTAGGTCCACTGGCATTCTCTGCTAAGTTTCTGTTTTCAGACTGGGAGAGCCAGAATTAAGCTGTTACTCAATGTGCAGACATTTTGGAAGTCCCCGCATCAGCTACTGTCTTAAGAGACCCAATCAACACATCTATCATTCTGATATAATATGTTACCCAGTTTGTCTGATAATGATCTACTACTAGGATAACCCCAAACATTCCCAGAGGTAGTTGTCTCTAAATGTCCTATATACCTGGAATAAGGTATTTTCTTAAATAATACAAGACACTGTACAAGTTCAGATATTTTAATCTTTCATAATGAAAACTTTCACAACCATGGATACACTCAGCATAGTTCCTCTGTACTCTTTCCAATTTACTCATGTTAGTTTTCTAATAAGGATCTACATTAATATTCAATACTGTAATATGGGTATAATGTGACTTAAAAAGAAGTTATGTATTCACCATAATGTTCCATCTGAGTAGTTATACTTCATTTTCTGCAACCTGTGGGTCCATATTGGATCCGAGCTGGCAACATTTTATCAAGCATCTGCTCCAAGCTCCTCCCCTTACCCATAATCCCTCACTTCTCCTACCTTCCCTGAGAGAGAGTTTGCCACTAACCAAACTATTAGTAACTCAATAACATTAACCTGGAACAGGTCCGGGGGAAGGAGTGAGGGACGGTTGCAGAAAATGAAGTACAACTACTCAGATGGAACATTATGGTGAGTACATAACTTCTTTATCTGCAACCTGTGGGACAGAGTCCCCAGCTACCAAAACTCCTGGGAGGTCCTCATGGAAGGATATTCCTGGGCACCGCAGAGCCAAAGGGTGCTCTCCCTCTAGAGATCAAATCCAACTTATAATGAGAGAGAAATGTATGTGACCTTGCCCAGGTCGCTGCTGCACAGATATCCAGAGAAACCCTACACCAAAAAGCAGCAGAAGTTGCCATAGATCTGGTGGAATGAGCTTTAATAGGACCAGGTGGGGATAGGCCTTTATCCCTACAGACTTGCAGTATATACACTGCGTAATCCACCTGGCTGAGACCTTGGAAATGGCCTTGCCCAAAAAGGGTCTAGAAAAGGGCATGAATAATTGGTCAGACTTAGGAAATTGTTTAGTCCTGTGTAGATAGAAGCAAAACTGTCTATGAACATCTAGCAAGTGCAGCTTATATTCACCCTTGTTCTGGAAATTTGGAAAGTACACAGGCAGATTAATCATCTGGTTAATATTAGATTCAGAAGCCACTTTCGGTAAGAAAGAAGGATTCGTGCGAAGCAAAACCCTGTCTTTATGAAAGATCAAGTAGGGGGGGCACGGCAGACAAAGCTTGGATGTCAGAATCCCTTTTAGCCGAAGTAATGGCCACTAAAAAGGCTGTCTTCCAGGACAGAAATTTTAAATCTACTGACGCTGCTGGTTCAAAAGGGGGTGCCACCAATGCATGCAAAACTAGAGTAAGGTTCCAAGGAGGGACGGAATTCTTAACAGGGGGACACAAGAGAAAAGTACCTTTTAGAAAGGTCTTGCACAATCTCAAGGAGGCCAGAGCATTCAAATTTTCGCCGATATGAAAATTAGATATGGCTGCCAGTTGTACTTTCACTGTGGAGGAGCCAGCCCCTTGTTGAAAAATATATGGCAAAAACTCCAACACTGCAGGAACCGGGGCAGTAAATGGATCTATGTTTCTCTGAGAAGCCCAAATAAAGAAGCGTTTCCATTTGCTGCGATAAACCTTTCTAGTGGAAGCTTTGAGGGATGCCACCAGAATACTCTTTACTGAAGATGATAAACCGGGAGTCCTAGTGATCAGGGGAACTGGAGCAACTAAGCCGTCAAGCTTGAGGCTGTCCAGGTTGGGAGGACTGATGCCCGAAGGATGGGATATGAGATCCGGGCAGGGATCCAGAATCCGTGGAGGAGTTAGAGCATGAGACAAGAGGAAGGGGAACCACACTTGACGAGGCCAGAACGGGGCAATGAGGATCACTTTGCACCCCAGTTGGTAAGCTTTCTGAAGAAACTTCAGATTGAGAAGTAGCGGGGATAGGCATACAGTAACCTGGGAGGCCAAGCATGGACTAGAGCGTCTCTGGGGGAGTCTCCCCTGGGGAGAGGATCAGAGCGAAGAACTCGCTGCACTTTGTTTTGGAAGGAGATGCGAAGAGATCGCATGCAAGGGTGACCCCACGCTAGGAAGATCTCCTCTGCTACTGACTGTTTCAAAGACCACTCACATGGCATTAGAATAGCCTGACTCAATCTGTCCGCTAAAATGTTGGAGCGTCCCGGGATGTGCTTTGCAATCAGAAACCAACTGGTGGAAATCACCCACTCCCACACTCTCATGGCCTCACGGCAGAGAGGGTAAGATCTGGTCCCTCCGTATTTGTTGATGTACCAGACAACGGGCATGTTGTCCGACTGAACTGCAATCGTCCCTGGGTGGAGAACAGTGTGAAAGGCTTGCAACGCTAAAAGCACTGCCCTCATCTCCAGAACACTGATTTGCAATTGGGTCTCGGTTTGGGACCACGTGCCTTGGACTGTCCTTCCCAAAAAGTGCTCCCCTCACCCAAGCCGGGAGGCATCTGTGGTCACTGTGGCTTGGGCTGGGGATGTTAAGAATGGATGACCTGCCAAGATTTCCGGCAACTGGAGCCACGAAAGAAGAGAAGTCTTGCAGGCTCTGCTGATCCGTATACGGTAGTCCATGGGGAGGTCTAACCAAGACCACTGGACTGCCAAGATCCACTGAAGCACCCTCATGTAAAGGCACGCACAAGGTAGAATTGAAATTGCTGCTGCCATGGAGCCTACGGCACGGAGAATGTCGCTCGCCATCGGTGTCCTGGGGCCGAGGATCACTGATACATGGCCGGTAGGTTCTGGATCCTGTCCTGAGTAAGAAAAACTTGTAATAGTAGAGTGTCCAACTGTGCCCCTATGAATTCCAAGGTCTGTGTCGGATTTAGGCTCAACTTGGAGATGATGATGATAATCCCTAGATTGACTGCAAGATGCATGAAGGAGTCTCTGGCCATGCAAAGTAGACGCTTGGTGGCAGGAGCGAGGAGCCAACCGTCTAGGTAAGGAAACACCTGAATTCCCTGAAGCCTCAGGTGAGCTGCTACTACTGCCATAACTTTGGTAAACACCCTGGGGGCTGTGGTGAGACCAAAGGGTAGGGCTCTGAACTGGAAATGACTGGCTCCCAGCCGGAAGCGAAGAAATCTCCTGGGGCTTCTGCAAATCTTCATGTGGTAGTAAGCACCCTGGAGTTCTGTCGAGCACATCCAGTCGCATCCTTGGAGATAAGGTAGGATGGACTGTAAGGTGACCATCCATAACTTCTGCTTGGCTACCGAAAGGCTCAGGGTAGACAGGTCCAATATGGGTCTGAGGTCCCCCGTCTTTTTTGGCACTAAATAACACCTGGAGTAAACGCCTAATCCGGACTGATCTGGGGGGACCGATTCTATGGCCCGATTGTAAAGCAGCTTTGAAATTTTGTGCACTGTGGCTTCCCTTTGAGTGGGTGGGACATCCGGGAGGAGCTTTGATTGTATAGGTAGGGCAATGAACGGGATGGAGTATCCTCTGGATATTATTTGGAGCACCGAACGGTCCGTCGTGATGGACTCCCAAGCCATTAGGTGCAATGACAATCTTCCCTCGACTGTCTCCAGAGTAGGACAGTCGGGCAACCCCTCAGGGTTGCTGTGCGGGTCGGTCAGAGAAGGTCTCCCTCGATCCAAAGTTCCTCAGACCCCCTCTGCCTCTGGGGCGGTGTCTGTTTTGTCCCCCTCTGCCTCTAGGGGATGAGTTGTCCTGAGTGTCCTGGGAAAACTGAGATTTTCAGAACCACATCTTCTTCTACTCTCTCTGATTCCTAGAAAAGGATCTTTGAGGGCTAGAGAAGCGGACTCCAATGGCAGACGGAGTCTTCCCGTCTTTCTCGCTCTGGACTAAGGTGTCACAAACTGTCTTCCCAAAAAGGGGGGAACCGTCAAAGGGAGCATTTGTGATAAACGCCTTGAAGGGATCCGTGAATTGACAGTTTGAGCCAGGCATGCCACCTCATAGCTACACCAGTCCCAGCTGCTCTAGCCGCTCCTTCCGTGGCATGGGAAAAAAGATGCATGAACATGTCAGAAATGGATTTCAGAGTTGACATTTTTGCTGAGATCAGCTGCTTGTCCTCTGGTGACAAGGACTCTGGGGGCAACAGCGAATTCCGTGACTAGGTCTCGCTGGAGTCGAATGATGTGTGCCAAATAATTCAGCGCTCGTATGGAAAACGTCGCTGAAGAAAAGACTCGCTTCCCAAAGCGATCCACTACCCTAGACTCTTTGTCCGGAGGGTGGACCGAAGAACTTTCCTGAGCCAGTTCTCTCTTGGTGGCAGCCGTCACCACCACAGCATCCACACGGGATCCCTTGTACCAAGCCTGTCTGTCTGTGGGAGGAGAAAGGATACTGTCTGGGCATTTGGGTATTGGCTCTATGGTGTCAGGCTCCTTCCATGCACGTGTGGTGATAAGATCCACTAATGGATCTGCAGGAGGGGACACCCAGGATGTAGATGGGCCCGTGCTAAAGGCCTCCAAGAATACTGACTCGTCCATTGAGGGTTTTGGGGCTGACCAACCTTCCCTCTGGCGGAGGATTTCCATGTCGTCTCTAAAGGAGACAAACTTGGGAGGTGACCTGGGGAACCCTCACCTTCATCCAAGTCAGTATCTTCTGTGAGGGACTCGGGGGGGGGGGGGGGAGTCCATGTGCCTCCTCTTACACGAATGCTTATGGGGGGCCTTCTCAGTGGGACTCTATGAAGAGGGCTCGTAAGTCATGGGGGGCTCCATGATGGGATCCACCTAGGGGTCCTCTGGCACAAGCTGATGGGAGTCGTGACCAAATCCATAGTAGCCTGGGCGGAGTCCAAGAAAATGAGCTGGGGTCTTAATCCCTGGGAGAGAACAATCTCCACCACGTCAAAGGCCAAAGGAGAGCACACCTCCTTGGCAACCAACAAGGAAGATGTTCTCCCCGGCCCTGTCGTGAGGCCCGGGGCCGAAGCCAAGGCAGCCAAGGTTCTGAAGATACGGCTCGGATCCAACAAAGTCGGAGCCAAAGACATCTCCGTTCCCTCAGATCAGAGTCTCTGTTCTTGGCCCTGAGAGTTGCTCGGATCTGAGCAAGTCTGATCCGTGGAACTCAAGGTAATGGCCGGCATCGAGGTTGGAGGAACCGTGGACGCCAAACCCCCAGGTCCTCAGATCCATAAACCCAGAGACCGATGGTCGGATCAAGGAAGGAGAGATAGGATGGAAGAAGGGCACAGAGGTCCCCTCTCTGGCCGGGGGCCTGGCAAGACTCCCATTTAGATTTGGGTTCGAATGAATCTCCGCATCATCCTGTCCACATCAAGCTCCGATAGTCTCCGAGACGACCACGAGGAGGCGACTGACTCAGATCTGGTCCTATGAGATGATCTCGAAGAAGGCCTCTGATCCAAGGGCTCCGTCGGCTCCGGGGAGAACCTCTGGGAATGGAACTGAGGAGAAGTCATCCTAACAACTTTCACAGGTGGACTGGGAAAAGGCTCCCACTCAGGAGATCGCTTGCGGTGCCTCTCTACACTTATCTCTCTCTCTTTTTTGTCCTTATCTGTAGCTTTTGTCCCTGCCTCAGCAAGGTTAGAGGGAGGTTGAGTCCCAGCCTTGGGGGTGGGGGTTGGTCTGCTACAGGAGCCGATGTCGAGGCCGTCATCTCTAAGGCAGAAACTGGTAGCAGGCCCTTGGCTACAAGTTTCGCCTTCCTCTCTTTAAGGGCTCTGGGATTGAACCCTGCACACACAGCACATGGCAAACTAAGACGGGGAACGCCAAGGCAAATAACACACAGAGTGTGGCCATCAGCCGGTGAAAGCTTGTGGCCACACACTGTGCATTTCTTAAACATTGGTTTAGGCTGGTCAGCCATAACACACTCCACTGAGCCAAACGCTAAACTAGACACATAGGGGTTGGCTACGCCTACTCTATTTCAAAACACAAACTTTCTATTTTTTTTTTTTTTTAACAAACTGACGGCAAGATGAAGGGTTGTCACAAACAACTACTCTCTCACACTAACTTAAGAATCAAAAGTTCCACTTACTATACCCAACTTGGAGCTATAGAGACCACGATGCGTATGCATGAAGCGGCAAACGAGATCTGAGGGAAGGTAGGAGACGTGAGGGATTATGGGTGATGGGAGGAGCTTGGAGCAGATGCTTGATAAAATGCTGCCGGCTCGGATCCGATATGGACCCACAGGTTGCAGATAAATGAAGTTAACTACTTCAGATCAGTGGTTGCATCATTTCTGCTTTCCTACATTTTATAGATCTTTTTAAACAAGTCTATAATCTATCATCAACTAACTGGTTGATATAATTAGAAAAAACTCAAAAGTTGGATCTATCCATATTCCCAAGTCCTTAAATGAATGCACAGCTTCAATCAATGTGTGCTGTATTAAATATTTTAAACACCTTTATTGAATTATCACTTTAAGACATAGGCAAACGTACATCAATAGAAAACAAAACATATTAACATTTTTCCATTTACATGCATTATACACCCACATTTCTTTGCAATTGCCATCAGTCCAACACTGCAAAAATTGTTGAATTCCTGCCTTCCCTTAAAACTCACTCCTCCTCCTCTGCAACATTATTCTCCATACATCATCGCAACAATTTCCATTTATTTCTATGTAATTTGCTCCTTTTCCCTTTTATTTTAACACCTTTACTGATTTATTGCTTGTAACATAGGCAAATATACATTTTTATGCAAAAATAAACCTTATTAACAAATTTACATATACAAACATTATACATCACATATACTCTTCTATAGAATATAATCAATACAATATTACATAAATTGTTCAGTTCCTGCTTTCTTTTACACCCCATTCCTCCTCCAAAACATTTTTTCTTCATGTATTGTTTCCATAATTTCTATTTTTCCATTGAATTTACTCAAACCTTTCCTAAAGATCCCACTTCATGTTCTTTAATCTCTCTTATAATATTCACTACTTCAGGTACAGCAGATTTAGACTTTCACTTCCATTTTCTAGTAACTGCTTTTTTGGCAGCCAAAAGAATTAAACTTAGCAAAGCCTTAATTTGTCTAGACTACACAGACCTTGTATCCCAGCTCAAAAAAATAATTTCAACAGTTACACCCATTTGCTCACCCAATATTTCTGACAGAGTACATTGTAGGGAATTTTTTTTAATTTGTCAACTCATTACACTCCCAAAACACGTTTACAGTTACCTCTTTCTTCTGCATCACATCCAACATTTGCTGTTTACCTGAGAAGAAATTCTTTGAAGTCTGTTTGGGTTATAAATATACCTATTCAAGCACTTCCAAGCAGAGATCTTAAACTTTCTGGATTTTGTTGCACACTCGGGAGCCACACGTATATCTTCCAATTGTTCTCTTGCAAACTGCATTTCCAGACTCTCTTCCCAATCATTTCTAACCTCCTCTGATTGATTCTTATACTTATCATCCAGTATTTATATACCCTACTAATTATCCCTTTTTAAGAGCAGCTTCTATACTAGATTCAAATAAAAAGTCCACTGAAACAAATCTTTCTTAGGTTCACAGGTGTATACCAGGCTAATGACCACTAGGACCCTTATAGGCCTAGTCATGCAACCCAAATGTGACACACAAATTTGATTTATATAGGTAGTGATTTGTGGACTGCCTCTGTCCATCAGACACATAGGAACCAGACCAGGGGTGAATTTCTGATTACTCATCCATCGGTCCAAGCTGCGCTTAAAAAGGGACAGGGAGGAACTCTGATTCATGTGGAAGGGGAGCCTGTTCAAGAAAATGGGAATTCTCTGAGATACATATCTGACTGTCTAACATGTCTTGTTTATTGTGCAGGATTTAGGTCTTTTAATCTAGCAGTTCCGAAGTGGTTTGTTTTGCAGATGTGCAAAATGTTCATCAAAACAGGGTCCAGGGATGCCCTGTATGTCAGGCAGACAGCACCTCTCAGAACTCTGTATGATAAGGAGTAAAGAGACAGGACTTTGAGCAATCAGTGTAGGACATTGTGTTTACTCCCTGTATTCCTTTTGTAAGGAACATTTGTGGACATTCCACTGCTGCACATGTCTGATCAGGTACATACCAAAGGAGGCATAACATGGGCATGGCCCTAGATGCCATGCCCATGCTTGTAAGTTGAGCAACATAAAAGAAGTTTCTTACCACCATGGACAAATGTTTTTTGAGTTTCTAGATGCCTGACAAGTGAATCAACTTTTAAGGGCTTTTACTGATGACATAAGTTATCGGGGTGGTAGAATTCCCAAAAGGCATTACAGTTTGTTTATTGGTATTTAGTTATAAGCCATGGCTTTGGCCCCAAGCATTTGTCTGTATTAGACCTTGCTGTTCTCATCTTGGGGGGAATTCAATGACTGTCCCCAGTGTGCAATTATCTGCAAACTTGGTCAGCCACAGACCTCTGACATTGGCTTTGACATCTGAGAAGAAGATACCAAAGAGGAATGGGCCCAGCACAGAGCTCTGGTGGACTCCACTGGCGACCATCCTCTTTGTGGAAGTGCCCTCACCAATTCTAACCTCCTGGGTCCCATCAATGAGCCAAGATAGCTATCCAGCATATTATAAAGTGATTTACACCAAACAAGTTCCATAAGTTTGTTGACAATGCCCTAGTGCGGTACTGTATCAAATGCTTTAGCCAGAACTAGGAAGGCAGTATGCACAGTTTTCTCCTCATCCAATGCCTTAGTGACTTTTTCAAAGACGTCTACCAGATCAATTAAGATTATCCTTAAGGATCTGCAATCAAAATCCCACTCTGTTTCTTGAACTTCTCCCTACTTTATCATCATTCCTTTCTATTTTCAATTATAACTTTCTGCTTGTGTTACGTATATGAGCCTTAAGAGTGTAGCTCTAAAATATCCCTTCAAATCACGTAATCCTAAATCTCCTTGTTCTATTGATCAGGTTATCCCCCTTAATTCTTGCTCTCTTCTTCTCACAGATAAATTCCTTCAAATTTTTATTAATTATTGTCCACAACTTCTCTGGTTGATAAAAATATGCCTGACCCATATATAAAATTAAAGGGGCTAAAACAGTTTTCATTGCTTACATCCTACTATTCATGTTGACAAATAAGAGCTTCCAGTTTCTCAGCTTTAGTATTACCTTTTCTTTAATCTCTTTCCACAAATCCTTAGGTGCCATAACAGAAGCCTTTTTAATCCAGACTCATGAGAACTTCATCTTACCACGTCATTTATGGGTACTGCTGAACCAATTTGTGTGCGCGTACATAATTTATAACTACAGCCTTTGTTTCATCTTCATTAATTTTATATCCCAAAAAGACTTGGAACTGTCTCAAAATGTTCCACAACACTGAGATGTCCTTTTCTGTATTTATTAGATTACAAAATAATATCTGCAAATAAAGCCAAATTTTCTTGGTTACCATACCAATCATATCCTTATATTTGTGAGTCCCTTACCAAAGTGGAAAGAGGACACCCCTCCATCATTCTTCTGTTCAGGCAAAATTTATCAGAGAGGAACCCTTCGACTTTAATTCTTGTCTCCAGTCCTTCATATATCCTCCTAAATAACCTTATACTGTCAGGGAATGCAAATGCTTCTATTGCCCTACTCATAAATCTCAGCTTACTGTGTCAAATGCTTTCTCTTCATCAAGACCCATCAACAACAGAGGTACTTTCTTACATTCTGCTTCCCTCTGCATCAACACTGTTCTTTCAATGTTGTCAATTGTTTGCCTCCCCATCCACAAACCCACAATGATCCAAATCTATCAATTTTGGCAACACCGCTGTCATACTCTTAGCTAGTATAGAAAAACACTTTTGGTTTAAAATTGTATGAAGCTAGTTCTGATGGATCTGTACTCTCCTTAGGTAATACAGCCACCACAGCTTTTTTCCAAGATGTTGGTGTTTCACCTCCTTTTAAAATACTGCTAAACAAATTCTTCCAGATCTTTATCACTTTCTTCCCTCCTAACTTCCAAACTTTCACAGGGATACCATCTATTCCTGAGACTTTCCTAAAAACTGACTATAAGTCACAGTTTTTATCTCATCCCCTCCTATGATAACTATTGAGTCTCCTCTTCCTCTAACCTTGGCATAATTTAGTCTTCTTGATTTCCACATTTCTCAAATATCTCTAAAACCTCTAAAGGATCTCTAGTTATTTTAATTTTTATAGGCTCCCTACATCTGGCAACAAGTCCTTATTTCTGCTGATTAAGTCATGCTGAAAAGTTTTGTGCTCTGGAGTTATCAAAACATAGTTGTTTTAAAGCAATCTTTCTAAACGCATGCATATTATCCCGCTACTCCCTCAATTTCTCTTTAGCACTCTACATCTGCACCTCTTCTAGTTCTTTGAGATTCCCCTTAGTTTTCAATACTTTAACTTTTAAAGGTCAGGCCCTACTTCTTAGTGATATCGCTTTCTTATTGCGTCTACCCTGTTTTTAAACTCCATTTTCATTTCATCTCAATCTCTAGCTATAATTTCTGAATATATTACTATCTTCCCTAATATTTCCACTATCTATTCCTTAAATTCCTCTTTTTTAACAGGCATTTGTAAAGCACCACTGTCTCATTTTTACTTCATTATAATGCATATTTTATCTTGGTTTGTACTGGTGCATAATCTGAAATAGCTCCTGGATTTGTGTCAAAGCTTTCAATTAAATGCAAACATTCCTGCAAAATGTAATTTCTATTTTGTCTAGCCCAGTTATTGCATCTTGGGGAATAAGTAAATGCTCTCCTGTTACTACTACTAAAGTCACATCTTCCATTCTGAATATTTTCACAAATTTATTTAGAAACCTACCCTCTTTTGTTACATTTTCCCTACTAGGTCCCCCCTCCCAATACATCCTCACTACCTCAATTCAAGTTTCAGTTCCAGTACCATAACTGTTTTTGGTGGAATATAAACGCATGCAAGCATAATCGTCCTTTCTTTGCCAATAGCCCCTTACTATAACAAATATAACATTACTGTCTTTTCTCCTCTTCCAGCACTACTAGAACCCCATCTAGCAATAAATATAATTACTCCCCTTCTTTTGTCTGCTGAATATTCAACTTGAAATCCTTTGTCAAATTCACATGCTCATTTCTTTCCAAATTTGTCTCCTGCAGTACTATCTGCACTCTGCGTTTCTTTATATAATTAAAATCTCTTTCCTTTTTGTCTATAGCTGTAAGGCCACTTATGTTCCAAGATAATATGAATAGCATGGCCATTATGATAAATAGTTATTGTTCCCATCCATTATACATGACAGTTTTTTAATGTGTATGTCCAATCCTTGTGTTACATGCAGACACAATTTGGAAGGTTGATCTTTTTTACAGCTGTTTCTTCTCATCTCCAATTGAACTTATATGCTTTAAGATTTTTTAATAAGAACATGCAAACAAAGAACAAAATACATTTTCAAAACACCCTCATCCCCTATTAACTTAGAATAAATAGACAAAACTATGTACATTTTCAAAAATGAAGTTCAACTTTCCAGATAGAAACAACTGACCCAAATTGACAGCTGCACCCACAGGCATTACCTAACCTAAAATTAAGGTTATCCATGCTGAAGTACATGCTACAGCCTGCGCTCCCCCTTACATTGACCACTTTCTGTTGTTTTCATATCTGCATACCCCTTTCACATGTGAAAAACAGTTTGTATACTTTTAGAAAATACTAACTTTTATCCCTATGAAAAGGTATACTGGCTATCTTTAAATAAAACTTTACTATACACTGTTTTGTTCAATGCATTAAAGTGTTATAGTTGCTAGGGAAGCTGATGGAAGTCCCATAAACTTGGCATTTCCCTTAGTAAAGAACGCTCAGAACCCTCATGATTACTTGTACCTGCAGACAGCTCATCTCCATGGAAAAGTATCTGGCAATAAACCTTTGTAAATTTCATTCAGCAAAAGAAAAAAAAAGTAAAACATGCAGCTGTCTTCAGCTGCAAACTTCTAGACTCCCACTGAACATCTGTTAATAGAAAAAAAAACAAGCTAATATCTTTGCAGATGTAAGAAACTTAGCATTTTTCATGGACTTCAGCCTTTGTCTTATGTTTAAAGCCTATTTGCTTACAAAAAACACTTGTTTATAGCTTAAGCCAGGGGCATTAATCTAGACAGTCACCCTTGTAATAACAAGAGAAAATATTTTAATTCTACATATAATACAATCAGTGCACTTTTACACCCTCCCCATCCCAGCAGCCTGAGACCACAGTATATTAACATAAAACTTGCTTTTATTGTCATGCTTTTCTTCTCGTTATACTGTAAAGACTAGATTTCTTACAACTAAAAAGGACTTGTTTACTTTATTATGTTTAACACTTAAAACAGTCATTAAAAAGACACAGCTCACATTTTAAATCCTCTTGATTACACACTGCTTGTATATATATATATATATATATATATATATATATATATACACACACACATACACACATATATATATATTCACACACACACACACACACACACACACACACACACATATATATACATATATATATATATATATATATATACATATATATATATATATATATATATATATACACACACACACATATATATATATATATATATATATATATATATATACATATACATATATATATATATATATATATATATATATACATAGACACGCACATAAAACATACAGTTTGTATGATTAAATATTTTATAGAAATACAAAAACAAAAAATGTTAGGGTGTGGTATATGCTTTACAGTCCAACCACGAGTTTAATAAACTCAACAAAAATCCAGCCTTTTTTAGCCCCTTTTTTGCAAGGCCATATTTTATAATTGTGATCGATGCTTTATTGTCTCCTATTTATTCACTAATTTCAGTGCTGCTGGTCTTCTTGTTCATCCCCATCTCCCAACACTAGACTCTAGTTAAGTCCAAGGTACTGCTGATTCTTCTAGCCAACTCCTGTGCTTTCTTTCTGTCACTGGACCATTTGTCTTTGGAACAATGGGAAAAAGTTTCACTGGTAAATCTAGCTATGAACTTTACTAGCAGAAGAATGAGAAGCAGAGTCCAATCTACTTGCTGGCTCACTTTTTGTTAAATAAACTTTATTTCCTCCTTAGTCTGTTCTGTATCAAATATGTGTTTGCACGTCCAGGAAAAAATACTCTGAAGACAGCTGGATACAGAAACTTGAATCTCACACATGCCTCTTAACATTCCATGATTGCTGGGATAAATTCTCTTCTCTTCATTTCTGTCTGGTGTACAGTGAATAATCATTTTCTACAAACATTCTGCTGTCTTCAGTTTTAATACATTGCCCTTCTGTCACAGTTTTGCCATGATCTGCTGGTACGACTGCATCTTTACTAATATATTTCTTGGCTGCTTTCTCATGGTAAGGTTTCAATTAATAAAGCCTAATGTGGAACACTAGCCCACAGCTGCTCATTTGTACTTTCATAAAATTAACATGGACTGTTCCCTCCAGTTTTTCTAATACAGCAGAAAATCTCAGTTTTTCTATGCATGTTTTGTCTTCTACCTCAACTATTTTTAAAAAGGTCTTCTTGAGAAGTCTTGTACTCTGAGCCAGCTTTTTCATCATTTCAAACTCTGATTTTTGCAATTTAATCGGTTCCTATGAACAGCTTCTATTTTTTTCAGCCTTTTGTTATTTGAGTTGATATATTCCTCCAATGTCTCATTTATTTTAAATGCCTCTGAGTACATTTGAATAATTTTTCCTCTAAATTACTGGAAGACATCATTTGAATCAAATCAGACATTTGAAATGCTTTTTGCTGAACAGTTGCAGAATCCTTCCCAGAATGTGTTTTCTCTCCACCTTTTTTGGTTGATTTTCTTTTAGGTTTTCCAAATTTCTTATCTGCTGGCATCCAAGCACTGTACTTACTATCCAGTAACATAATTTTATCCAAAAGAACAGTTTCCATGGCACTCCTTTTTCTCTATTTCTGTTTTCACACTGGGAAAGCTGAAGTCAAGTTGTTGATCAGTGTGCAGCCATCTTGGGAGTTTCTTTGTGCTGCATTACATATTCTCACTTCAGTCTACATCTCCCAAATCTTATATGCTTATTTGTTGTATTTATCAGTATATTATTGTCCTATGGCCAAATGGTCAATTTAATCAAGACAGTTGCCATGTACTGATTTTTAGCAATGTGGTTATCCATCTTATCAAGATTACATTAATACACAATTGCTCTAATTTCTTGATCAGTGCTTTGTACATGACCCTATCAACAGATGAAGTTAAAGATACATGAATTACATCACAGCACAATATTTCATTAATAACTATTATGTTAGTACCAAACATTATGTTACAAGCATATTAACACATTTATATTCGACATATTCATATGGATATATGGTTTCAAGTTTCAGCCTTTCCAATTCTGACAATAATTTATCCAAAATATCATTCTCCATTATTTTTCCCACAACATGAAAGTAAAACTATGGGTCTATATGGCTCTATGATTGTTCTATTCTGCTGTCCCTTAAGGTTGGGTTTAAGGGATTGTCCTATTCTGCTTTCCCTTAAAGCTGGGTTTAACAAGTGCACGTCTCCAACATTGAGGAATCTCCCAATGCTTAAATGACCTAATGAATATCAGACAGTACATTTGTGTAAAATTTTACCATTATTATTTATTTATTTTGTTTTACATTTGTTTACCAGGAAAGTCCTACTGGACATATGTCCTTTTTTAGCAGAGGCCTGGGGAGAAAAGCTCCACATAATATACAATATAGAACAAATTACAGGACAATTATAAAACACCGGATAGCTACAGTTAGAAAGCATCAGCAAAGCACATTCTGGTAAAAAATACAATTGGATAATCAAAGCAAAGCTCTACGTAATATACAATACAGAACAATTACAGGACAATTATAAAATACAGGGTAGATACACTTGAAAAGTATCAGCAAAGTACGAGCTGGTAAAAATACTTTTGGATAATCACAGCAAAGTTACAGTTGGTAAAGGAATTACAAGTCAGTTGTAAAAACACTGGGTAGATACATTTGAAAAACATCAGTAAAGTATAGCCTGACAAACTCTATCTGGAAGATCTCAGCAATATATAATCTGTAAGGAAGGGTTGCATACAGACTAGTACAATGAAGGAGGTTACACATTTTATAGTTATTTTGAGATAGTTCAATATTAGTATAGTTAGTTAGATCATGTAAAGCCTTTAATCTTTAACATGGTTAGCCAGGAGCAGAGCAGTGACACAGCCATTTATTAGCTAGGTGAGATTTTAGTGTTTTCTTAAATTGGTATAGGGTTGGGGTGGATTATGATATCCTGTGGTAATTCATTCCATTATTTGCCCATGTAATCTGAGAAGAGGCATTCACCAGCTTGGTTTTTGGGTTTATTGGTAAATCTTAGGGTTCTAGTGGTGGAGTAAGGTGGTATTAGTTGGCTCAAGGAAGGGGTTTTATCAAGACTGTATTAGAGTTTGTGGGCTATAGTTAGTTGGTTAAAGAGAAGGAGTTGAGGGAGTTCAAGTTTTTTAAGTACTGTGCAGTGGTGTGATCTAGATGCCAAGTTTGTAGCATATCTAGCAATTTTATTGTAACAGGTTTCTAATTTTGCCAGTTCTGATTTTCTTAGGTTTATCAGAATAGGGGATGCATAGAGCAATGTAGAGATTAGATGTGTCTGGGCAATAGTGGCTTTAGTGTTATCTGTGAAGAAGCGTTTATTTTTATACAAGGTTCCAAGTTTTTTGTGTACTTTTTTGACTGTCTGTGATAAGTGGACATCAAACCTCATATTACAGTCTATCTCGACTCCTAGAAGTTTAGTGTGGTGGGAGGGGATGATGACGGTATTATTTAATGAAATAATGCTAAAAGTGGTCATGGGAATGGAGGTTTTTGTGGGCTGGAATATCATGAGCTTTGTTTTTTGGGGGGTTTAGAATTAACTGGGAGTTAATCATTTTTCTACTTCTAGGAATGATTGTTGAGTTTGTGTTTGGAGCTTCTGTAAGTTTAGAAGTGGCATATATGACTGTGGAGTCATCTGCATATTGGATGAAGGTAGCCAGTGGGGTAAAATTATGCAGGTTGTTTATGAATAATGAGAAGAGAAGGGGTCCTAGTATTGAGCCTTGTGGGACTCCTAGGGTAACTGGGAGCACTGGTGAGAGTGTTTGTTGCCAACATTCTACTTGCTGGCATCCAGTTAAGTAATCCTGGAACCAGGCAAGGGTGGAGTGAGCTAAGTTTAGTTCTATAAGGACATTTAGTAGTTTATTATGGGAGACCACATCAAAAGTTTTGAACAGGTCTAGGAAGACAGTGGATACAAATTTGTTATGGTTTCTGTGTTCGGTTCTGCTATTACCATAACAGAAGGTGTCTTACTTTTCACTGTTGCAGTATTCCTTTCTCTTGGGATATCCTGCTGAGGACAGCATGACATCTGGCCACTATACCAAAGCCTTTACAACTTCCCATTGTACTACTTCAAATGTATGTCCTACATGCAAGGCGTAAGGTACATATGTGACATATAGATGCCTAATCCTCAAAATTGAAGTGCCCTGGAGAACCAGTGTTACCCCAGGGAAACAATAATATGCCCATCCAGAAAGGGAAACAGAAGGAAGTAACAGGAAACCCTCAACCAGCAGTAGGGCAACAGAAAATAAAAGGGAGTAGGAAGACGGGACCAAATACTGCAACAGTGAAAAGTAGGACATCTACTGTTATGGTAAGATCTTACACAAATATTTTAGATCTTACAAAACTATTCTATGTCATTCCTTATCATGGCTGCAGCATTCTTTACCCTTGGGAGAGTACAAATGCTGCTGGAAAGTATGGGAGGAAGACAGAGAACAGCCCTCCACAAACTCATGAAGAATAGCACTGGTAAATCCTGCCCTAACCCTAGAAATGCATCCAACTTACAATGTTTGGTGAATGTGTGGACAGAAGATCAAGTAGCAGCCTCCAAGACGGATCTACTATCTACAGCCTTGAAAAAAGCCCCAGAAGAGGTTACTGCACTGGTAGAATGAGCACAAACAGATGAGGAAAGTGGCTTGCCATGAAAAGAACTACAAAAGGAAATGGTCTTACAGATCTAGGAAAAGACAGTTTGCTTAGACACTACCAAACCCAATTTCTTGGCATTCAAGGAAACAAAAAGTTCCTCAAATTTTCTAATACATTTCATCTTATCCAAGTAACATCTGAGCTGTCTATGTAAATCCAATATGTTCTTACTAGCAGACTGTAGAGAAGGAAAAAAGGGAGGGAAGATGAACAGACTGATTCAAGACAAAATCATTAACCACCTTGAGCATAAAAAGAGGATGGTTATGAATGACAAACTGTCCCTGTGAAAAACACAAAAAAGTAGTAACTGCCACGAGGACTTGGAGTACAGAAAACCTCATGACATAAGTAAGAACCACCAACAATACAGTCTTCCAAGTACAGTCTTTTAGGGAAGAAGAAAAGACAAGCACAAAATTAAGGTCCAAAGAAGAAGGAATAGGCTTTCCTGGGGGCCCTGATATAAAGGACACCTTTTAGGAATTGTTTGACTTCAAAACTAGAAGCCAAAGGTAAACTCACAGGCAGACAGGCAGAAATAGCTGACAACTTTTAACAGAAGGATATGCCAACCAAGTAATGAGCAATTCACACAAATAAAAAATGACCATCAGGACCCCCAGAAAAAAGGGCCCTGGTCACGCTTGAGACATCAAATAGAACATCTCTTCCATTTAACCACACATGATTTTGTAGTAGAGAGTTTTCTGGTCTGCAAAACCTGGTGCCTAAAAGTAATCAAAACCCTATCACCCAAAGAGCCAGCTGAATTGTGGACAAGTGAGGGTGAATACCCTTTACCTTGTGTGAGAAGATCCATCCCATGAGGTAACTTGTGATGACTGTCAATGACCAGGTGAAACAGAAGGGGAACTAGTGCTGTCTGGGCCAAAAGGGAGCCTCCACCAAGATTTTGGGTGTGTTCCACATGATCATGTGCAAGACAATGGGAAGTACAGAAAGAGGAGGATAACCATATAGGAACATTCCCTTCCAAGAAAAAGATACAGCATTCACTTTCCAAGCTAGTGGACTTGGAACTCTGGAACAGAATTGAGGATGTTGTCTGTTCAAACTGGAGGCAAAAAGATCCACTTGAGGAGTATCCCAATGATGTACAATGTCCAGAAACACCTTTCTGAAGCATCCATTCATGAGGATGTGTTCTGGACCTGTTCAGCGAGTCACTAGATTGTGCTCCAAAGGGATATACACAGCCTGAAGAATGACATGATGGTGGGTTGCAAAATCCCAAGGCTGAGGAGCCAGCTTGCAAAGAAGGTAAGACTTTGTGACCCCCCCCCCCCACACACTTGTTGATGTGTCTACTACATGACTGTGGTGCTTTCTGTAAAACACCACAGTTATGTGGTAGGCACACAACAGAGGTATTGTCTGTAAAAACCTTTAAAGGACTACAGCCCACATCTCTTTGATACTGATGTGGTCTGACATCTTTTGATGAGACCAAAATCCCTGGAGTTTCAGACTGTTGGTGGAAGCTCCCTAACCTTGACTGGAAACATCTGTGTACAGCTCTTGAGAAGAAAGAGGAACCTGAAAAGGTAGACCTCGACTTAGGGTGATCTGCTGATTTCAACAGTGGAGTTTAAATTTGAGATAGCATAAAAGTGGGACTGCAAATTCTAGAGGGTGGCAGTGCTAGAGCCAAACAGTCTTCAGATACCACTGGGAGTTTTCTCATGTGGAGTTTGGCAAAAGGAACCATGGCAATGGTGGATTCTATGAACCCAATGGCTTGGAAAAATTCTCTTGTAGGAAGAAGTGGAAGAGGAAGAAAAGACTGGAAATAATCAGTCAAAGTGAGGAACTTGGGAAGCAGAAGAGAAGCCAGTGTGGAATGGTCTGAATCCTACAACCCTAAAACACATAGTCCTGAAACAGGTCAACACTGACTTTTTGAGATGGAGAATGAATCCCACACTGCACAGCAGAAGCATGGTGAAGTGGAGATTCTGAAGCAGGAGCTGTTGAGGGGGATTGAATCAGTAGTTCATCCAGATAAGGGAATATTTGGATTCTGACAAAAGCTCCACTCCACAGTGTAGAAGAAAGAACAGTTCTCTACATTTACCATAAATGTAGATGTTCAAGTGTATTCACTGTTGCAGTCATTACATTTGGGTTATCTGCTTGCAGGTAGCCCTCAGTCGGCCTGATTAACAAAGTCTTGGGTCCTGCGTCAGTTGCTGTCCCTTCTTCCATGACGTCAAGTCGTCAGGGGTATAAAACATGCAGCTGACGCCATTACATCAGTTTTTCTTGCCCCAGATGTCAGGAGCCCCCCCAATGGGAAGCAATTAAATACAAAATTACAATGATATACCTCCAACAAAAAAGCAAATACACCAAAAAGGCTTTTAAGCATAGTAAAGGAAAGTAGAGGTATAGCCAAAAGAAGTTTGGGGGCTGGAGGGAGGGTAACCAGGATGGTAACAGTGAATATACTCGAACATCTACATTTATGGTAAGTGTACACAACTGTACTATTATGTTCTTCATGTTTCACTGTTGCAGTCATTACATTTGGGTAGATTCCCAAAGCTATGGTTGGGAGGAGGAACTTAGAAAGCATTAGGACCAACTATAAGACCCTGCAGGACTGCAGTGGTAAAGCCATCTCTGGATTTAGAGAATAAGAACTTATGTACTCACCATAACGTTCCATCTGAGTAGGTATCTTCATTTGTCTGCAACCTTTGGGTATCGGATCCGATCTCGGATCCGAGCCGGCAACTTATTTCACAGCTAATAGATCCGAGCTCCTAGCTACTCCCCTTACCCATAACCCCCTGCTAACCCTGACTGACCTCAGATCAAGTTTGTCCGTACATAAGCAGCTAACAGGCTAGATACGTCCCAAAGGAACTAAGGAAAGGACATCCAGAACTAAAATCCAAAGGTCAGGGGGAAGGAGGGGGGGATGGTTGCAGACAAATGAAGATACCTACTCAGATGGAACGTTATGGTGAGTACATAACTTCTTAATCTGAAGTAGGAACTTCATCTGTCAGCAACCTTTGGGACAGAGTCCCCAGCTACCTAGATCTTGGGTGGCCTTCATGGAAGGATGTTCCAGAGAACTGCAGAGCCAAAGGATGCTCTCCCTCTGGAGATAACATCCAGCTTATAATGGTTGATAAAAGTATGTGATGAGGACCAAGTAGCTGCAGAGCAAATAACATCCAACGACACTCTAGACCTAAAGGCAACAGAGGTAGATATAGAACGAGTAGAATGCGCATGTACTGCCTGAGGTGCGGGCCTTCCAGAACTTTCGTAGGCCAAGAGAATGCACTGTGATATCCATCGTGACAGAGTGACTTTAGAAACAGATTTGCCTAAGTTAAATTTGGCAAAGGAGATGAACAACTGGTCAGATCGTCTATGACCAGCTGTCCTATGAATGTAGAAGCACAGTTGTCTGTGCACATCTAACAAATGCAATTTGTATTGAACTTTGTTTTGGTATTTAGGAAAGAAGACAGGCAGGTTAATAGATTGACTGATATTCGCCTCTGAGGCCACCTTAGGAAGAAATGAGGGATTGGTCCTGAGGTATACTCTATCCTGGTGGAAGGCCAAGTACTGGGGTTTTGCACAAAGGGCCTGAAGCTCGGAAACTCTTTTCGCTGAAGTAATAGCGACCAGGAACGTCATTTTCCAGGATAAGTACTTAAGATCAATCGAAGCGGCAGGTTCAAAAGGGGGAGCTGTCAAGGCCTGTAAGACTAGTGATAAATCCCAAGGGGGTATAATGTCTTTGATAGGGGGTCTGAGCAAGAAAGTACCCTTGAGAAAGGTTTTGCACAATTTTGCCGTGATCAAAGGCCCTTATTCATGTCCCACATGGTAATGAGAAATAGCTGCTAGTTGTACCTTGACCGTTGAGCAGCTAGGCCCCTGATGAAAAAGACCTGTAAGGAACTCCAACACAGTCGGCAACAGTGCTGTGAAGGGATCTAAATTATGATGCTCCGCCCAGATGGAGAAACGCTTCCACCTACTGCGATAGACCCTTCTAGTGGAAGGTTTGTGTGCCGCTACTAGTATGGCTTTGACTGGGGAAGAGATACCAGGAGTCCTGACTAGGAGTGGAACTGGAGCAGCCAAGCTGTCAGCTTTAGGCTGTCCAGATTCAGGGTCAGGAGAACTAGTGGGTGAGATATTAGATCCGGTAGGGGATCCAGAATCCAAGGAGGATTCACCAGGTGAGACCACAGGTAAGGGAACAATGTATGACTAGGCCAGAATGGGGCAATGAGGATCATTCTGCTCCCCAACCGACTGGCTTTCTGTATGCATTTCAGCATCAGGGGTAGAGGAGGATACGCATAAAGCAGACCGTGAGGCCAAGCATGCACCAGAGCGTCTCTTGGGTATTCCCCGAAGGGGGGAATTAGAGAGAAGTAGCTGTTGCATTTCGTATTTGAGGGAGAGGCGAAGAGATCGCAACAGGGTTGCCCCCACACGGCAAAAATCCGCTTCGCTACCTGGGGATTGAGAGACCACTCGTAAGGTGAAAGGATGGTGCGGCTGAGTCTGTCCGCTAGTATGTTGGACCGTCCCGGAATGTGCGTTGCAATAAGAAAGCGGTTGGTGGAGATCGCCCATTCCCACACTCTCATGGCCTCTCGACAGAGAGGATAGGACCTGGTTCCCTCCTGTTTGTTGATGTACCAGACAACTGACATGTTGTCCATCTGTATCGCAATAGTTCCTACAGGAAGAAGGTTGTGAAGTGCCTGCAACGCCAAGAGCACTGCCTTCATCTCCAGAACATTGATATGCAAAGAGGTCTCTGTGTCATTCCACGTGCCTTGGACTGTCCTGCCTGAGCAATGCCCCCCTCACCCGAGGCGAGAGGCGTCCGTGGTCACCGTGGCGAGGGGGAGAGGCGTGGAGAAGGGACGTCCCGTATGGAGGTCCGGGGAGTGGAGCCACCACAAGAGAGCCCTCCTGCAAGCCCTGTTGAGGGGAATAGATTGGCTTAGGGGATGGTGTAGAAAGGACCACTGGACTTGAAGGGTCCACTGCAGGACCCTCATGTTGAGATGAGCCAACGGCAGAAGAGTGATTGCCACCGCCATGGAGCCCAGAGCCCTCAGGACCAACTCCGCCGGTGGAGCTTCTAATTGGAGGATGGCCCGCACATGAAGCCTCAGGCTTTGCAGTCATTCCTCATCACCTGGGTCGGCGCAAGAGAGGACTTGTCCATGTTGACAGTGATGCCCAGCCGGGGGGCAAGTCGAAGGAAGTAGCCCCTGGCTGAGCAGAGTAGATGCCTTGTTGGGGCGGTCAGGAGCCAGTCGTCCAGGTATGGAAAAACCTGTATTCCCTGGAGTCTCAGGTGGGCCGCTATCACTGCTAATACTTTGGTAAACACCCTGGGGGCTGTGGTGAGACCAAAGGGAAGGACCCTGAACTGGTAGTGACTGGCTCCCAGCCGGACACGGAGAAACCTCCTGGATCGTCTGTCCATCCAAATGTGGTAGTACGCATCCTTGAGGTCTACTGAGCACATCCAGTCATTCTCCCGCAGAAGGGGGAGGATGGATTGAAGGGTGACCATCCGGAATTTTTGTTTGGTTACTAACAGGTTCAAGGAAGAAAGGTCGAGGATTGGCCTTAAGTCCCCCGTCATTTTTGGCACCAAAAAGAACCTGGAGTAAAACTCTAATCCGAACTGGCCTGGGGGGACAGGTTGGATGGCTCTTTTTTCTAGGAGCTGCCGAATCTCTGCAGCTGCTACCTCCCTCTGATCGGGTGGTACATCGGGGAGGTTTCTGATTTTGGGGACGTGATACAGGGGAATGTGGTAGCCTCTGGATATGATGCGAAGCACCCTGCGATCCGTTGTGATGGACTCCCAATTTGCCAGGTGCCTCGAGAAACGCCCCCCAACTGCCTCCAGAGTAGAGCAGTCGGGCCACCCCTCAGGGTTGCTACGTGGGCCGATCAGAGAAGGATTTTCTGGACCCAAAATTTTTCGGGCCCCCTCTGCCTCTAGGGCGGCGTCCTCCCTGTCCTCCTCTGCCACGGAAGGACTGGTCATCCGGAGCAGGCTGGGAATGCTGCGATTTCCGGAACCACATCTTCTTCTGTCCCTTTTGGTTCTTGGAGAAGGACCTCTGAGGAGCAGAGAAGTGGACTCCGACGGCAGACAGCGGCTTCCCGTTCTTTTCACTCTGGACTAAAGTCTCGCAAACGGTCTTGACAAATAAGGCAGAACCATCAAAAGGGGCATTCGCAAATGATGCCTTGAAGGGTTCCGCAAAGTCACAGTGTCGGAGCCAGACCTGACGTCTCATGACTAGGCCTGCTCCGCTGGCTCTAGCGGCTCCCTCAGTGGCATGGGATAAAAGCCGCATAGAGGTATTCGATATTGATCTTAGAGTGGCCATGCGAGTGGAATACAACTGCTTGTCTTCCGCCGACATGGACTCCGGGGGGGAAGCAGCGTACTCTTTGATAAGGTCTCGCTGCATCCTAATGACATGTGCCATGTAGTTCAGGGACCTTATTGAGAAGGTCGCTGAACTAAAAACCCGCTTCCCTAGGCGATCCATCGAGCGGGACTCCTTGCTCGGTGGATGCACAGAGGGACTCTCCTGAGCTAATTCCCTCTTGGTGGCTGCCGCTACCAACATGGCATCTACTGGGGGACCCTTGCTCCAGTGGGACTTCTCCGAAGGGGGGCTCAGAATCCTATTGGGGCATTTGGGAAGTGGCTCCACAGTGTCCGGCTCCTTCCACGCCCTGGTGGTAATTAGGTCCACCAGGGGGTCGGCCGGAGGGGACACCCAAGAGGTAGACGGGCCTGCTTCGAACGCCTCCAGGAACACGGATTCGTCAGAGGAAGCCTTGGGGGCAGACCCCCCCCCGATCCTAAGCATTTCCATGATGTCTCCGAAGGAGGCATCCTCGGGGGTGATCTTGGGGAGCCTTCCCCGTCATCCAAATCCGTATCTTCTGTTAAGGACTCAGGGGAGTCCACGTGCCTCCTCTTACACTTCCGCTTGTGAGGAACATCCTTGGGGGGGCTGTCCAAGGAGGACTCACCAGCAACGTCCTGTTCCAGTGGAATGATCTGAGACGTCAAAGCAGGCTGTCCCTGAGGCTGAGTGACGGAAGCCTGACCCAAACGAGAGGGAGTGCGGGATGGAGCTGAAGCAGGGAGCGGGGGCCTGGATGCCCTCAACAGTGCCCTCTCCACCACTTCGAATGCCGAGGGAGAGCCGCGCTCAGTGGGATCAGAGAGTCGACCTTCGCCCGGATCCGAAGGGCGGATCGGAGCCGGCGCCGAGATCAATGGATCCGAGAGGCCTGTGTGCTCCGACCTGGACGGAGTCGAAGGCACACTAAACCCCCCTGGATCCGAAGCTCAGAGCACGGCTCCGAGAGCTCGGATCCGACAAGGATGGATCCGGCAAGCTCGAGGGGAGAGTCGGCGCCGAAGTATCAGATACTGTCGGCACCGACCCGACTCCGACGCTGCCTGGCTCCGAACGCTCCGAACCCAGGAAGCGGGTCGGAGAAGGAGCTATTGGGGCAAAATAGGGTGTTGAGCTCCCCCCCAGAGGGGGAGGAGGCAAGAGCACTCCCATCTGCATTTGGGCCTGTATGAACCTTCTCATCCCACGGTCCAAATCGGCTTCCGACAGGCTGCGTGTTGATCTCGACGAGGCCACCGAGGCAGGCCGGGAGTGCCGCCTCGATGACCTGGATGGAGATTGGGTCTCCCCCTCCTTGGGACCTGGTGAAAAGCATGGAGACCGGGTCCGATAAGGAGGAGACCTAGACCTGGAAGACCTAGAGGGAGAAGCCCACTTAGCTGGAGGGGCCGACGCGGAGGCCTCAGCCCTCCGCTTGTGGTGCTTCTCCCTCTTCTTTTCCTTCCTGGCCTCTCCCTCCTCCGGCACAGAAGCGGGAGTTTGAGTCCCGGCCGGGGGGAGAGAGGCAGGAGTGGCCGCCACCAAGGCCTGGGAGGAGGCCACAGAAGTACCGGAGGCCGAAGCCGAATCCGGGGGCAAAAGTCCCGTCAGGATCAGCTTTGACCTCCGGTCCTTCAATGCCCTGGGGTTGAACACAGCGCAAATCGCGCAACCAGAAGATAGGTGTTCAACCCCAAGGCACCGGACACACCGAGTGTGGCCATCCGCCAGTGAGAACTTATGGCCACACTTGGTGCACTTGGAAAAAAACAACTTTGGGGCCTCAGAAAATTTTTTTTTTTTTACTACAAAACAAAAAACACACTCACACGTAAGGCCCCAACTGACAAGAACACACACACACACACACACACACACACACACACACACTACGAACCAGCTAAGGGAGGGGAGGAGAACACAAATTACCACAAAAAATAATTAAATATAGGGTTTTTAATGCTAAGGAACCTAACCACACACACTTTAAGGGGATTTATAAGAAATAAGTAATCAAAATCACTTATCTAAGCAGGAGCTCGTAACCTAGCTGCTGAGTTTAAGCGCGGCAAACTAGATCTGGTGTCAGTCAGGGTTAGCAGGGGGTTATGGTTAAGGGGAGGAGCTAGGAGCTCGGATCTATTAGCTGTGAAATAAGTTGCCGGCTCGGATCCGAGATCGGATCCAATACCCAAAGGTTGCTGACAAATGAAGTTCCTACTTCAGATAATTGGCAAATGACAATGCCTGGTGAAAGTATGCACAGAACTCCAGGTAGCAGCTTCTAGGATGTCCCTGGTAGGGACGCCTCTGAGAAAGACTGGACAGGTAGATGCAGCCCTGGTGGAGTGAGGTCTGATTCCCTGGGTGATAGGTTGTCCATGGTGCTTATAGCAGAAATTAATGCAATGGCCTATCCATTTAGAAATGGTTTGCTTTGAAATAGCCTTCCCCTCTGCTCCTGCAGGAAATGCCACCAGCAGTTGTTCAGATTTCTTTTGAAGTTTAGTCCTGTCCAAGTAGAATCTAAGTTGTCTGTAAACATCTAAGAAATGCAGTATTCAATTCCCTTTGTTCTATGGATTGGGAAAGAAGGTTGGCAAATGAATGGACTGATTAAGAGCCACACTGGACACCACCTTGGGCATGAAGGATGGATTGGTTCTGAGGGACACCCTGTCCGCATGAAAGATGATGAAAGGCTCCACTGCCATAAGGGCCTGTAATTCAGATACCTTTCTAGCTGAAGTGATTGCTAAAAGAAAAGCTGTTTTCCAAGAAAGAAATTTTAAATCTGCAGTAGCAGCTGGCTCGAAAGGAGGTAGTGTGAGTTTCTCCAAAACAAAGTTAAGGTCCCAGGCTGGGGTTGGAGCTCTCCCTGGGTGGTCTCAAATATTTGGCCCCTCTGAGGAACTGCTTGAGCAGTGGAAGAGAGAAAAGGGGAGGTTCTGTGTTATAATGAGCTGAAATGGCTGAGGCGTGGATTTTCATGGAGGAAAAAGACAAGCCCTTGTGAAGCATCTCAGTTAAGTATTGTAAAATCTGAGGTAAATTGGGCGCTGCTGTGCTCATCCCTTGAGATTGGTTCCAGGCACAGAATCTTTTCCATTTTTCAGCATAAGATTTTCTAGTACTAGGCCTCCTTGCCTCTAAAATATCCATCACAGGTTTACTGAGAGATGGTAAAGGAGAGATTATGTAATTAGCCAGGCAGCAAGGTTCAGTGTTAGAAACTGAGGGTGCAGAATCTGGTTCTCCTGCTGAGACAAAGTACAGTTGTGTACCTACCATAAATGTAGATGTTAGAGTATATTCACTGTTGCAGTCATTACTCTTGGGTTATCCTGCTGGCAGGCTACCCGCAGTCGGCCTGAATTCCAAAGTCCTGGTCCAGCGTCGGTTGCTGTCGCCTCTTCCCTGACGTAAGTGCGCCAGGGGTATAAAAGATGCAGCCGACGCCATTTTCCTCAGTTTTTCTTACCCCAGATGTCAGGTGCCCCCAAAAGGGTAGGCTAAATATAACTTGCCAATAAACATACATGCAATAAAGAAACATTTCCTTCATCTACAAGCAAATACACCACATAGGTTGTATAGAATAGAGAAGTACAGATAAATCCCAGCAAAAGAAAAAGGGACGGTAGGAGGGTAACCTGGACTGCAACAGTGAATACACTCGAACATCTACATTTATGGTAGGCACACAACTGTACTATGTTCATCGTGTTTCACTGTTGCAGTCATTACTCTTGGGTTGAATCCCAAAGTTGAGGAAAGGTGGCTGGGCTAAATAGGATTAGGAGAGGCTGTGAGGTCCTGCAGAACTGCAGTGGCAAAGCCTGCTCTGGATTTAGAGTAAAGAGGTACGTGGTAGTGCTTTGTAAAAGTGTGCACTGAACTCCAAGTTGCAGCCTCCAAGATGTCTTTGGTTGGTACTCCTCTGAGGAAGGCTGCTGAAGTGGCTGCTGCTCTGGTAGAATGAGGCCTAATGTCCTTAGGCACTGATTTGCCATGCTGAGAATAGCAGAAACGGATGCAATGGCCTATCCATTTAGAAATAGTCTGTTTTGAGATAGCCTTTCCTTGTGATCCTGAAGCATATGACACTAAAAGTTGCTCAGTCTTCCTGAAAGCTTTAGTTCTGTCCAAGTAGAAGTGTAGCTGTCTGTGTATGCCCAAAGAATGTAGAATTTTCTCACCATTGTTCTGTGGGTTTGGATAAAAGGTAGGCAAGTGAATGGTTTGGTTGAGGGCCACACTGGACACCACCTTAGGCATAAATGTTGGGTTTGCCCTCAGAGAAACCCTGTCTAAATGAAAAATGATAAAAGGTTCCACAGCCATGAGTGCTTGTAACTCCAAGACTTGTCTTACAGAGGTTATTGCTAGGAGCAGAGCTGTTTTCCAGGATAAAAATTTTATATCCGCTATTGAGGCTGGCTCAAAAGGAGGCAGTGTGAGTCTTGCCAAGACATAATTGAGGTCCCATGCGGGAACAGGTGCTCTCCTTGGAGGCCTGATGTTTTGGGCCCCTGTGAGGTACTGCCTTATTAAAGGATGAGAAAAGATAGGGGGTTCCGTATTCTAATGGGCTGAAATGACAGAGGCATGAATCTTAATTGATGAGAAAGAAAGGCCTTTGTCCAGCATCTCAGTTAGATATTGTAAAATCTGAGGGATATTTGGTACATACGTGTCAATGCCTTGTTCCTGGTTCGAAACAAAGAATCTCTTCCATTTTTCTGCATAAGATTTTCTGGTACTGGGCCTCCTGACCTCCAAGATAACATCCATAACAGCTTTAGGAAGAGGATTGTTCTGAATGGCTACATTATCCGCCATGCTACCAGGTTTAAGGTCCTGTGCAGGATGTGATTGTTTTGTTGGGTCAGCAAGTGAGAAGTTTGAGGCAATATCCATGCTGGACCTTGAGATAAGCTCTTTAGGATTGGGTACCAGTGCTGGCATGGCCAGTCTGGTGCAATCAGTATCATTTTTGGCTTCTCTTGTCTGACCTTGAGGAGTACCCTGGGAAGGAGAGGCAGTAGAGGAAAAGCATATACGGTTTGATTTTTCTAGCTGAAGGATAGGGCGTCCACTCTCCATGCTTGCTTGTGATAAATCCTTGTGCAAAATCTCTGTAATTGGCAGTTGTGAGGGGAGGCAAATAGATCTATGTCTGGCGTCCCCATTTCCTTGTTATCATGCTGAAGACTTGTGGATCCAGTTTCCACTCGTGGGGATCCATGAGGTTTCTGCTTAGTTTGTCTGCCAGAGTATTTGTTTTTCCCGGCAGGAATTGTGCTTGCAGGTGAACTTGATAAGTCAATGCTGTGTCCCATAAGGTCATTGCTTGTCTGCAGAGGGGGTAGAAATGTGTACCTCCCTACTTGTTTATGTACCACATGACCCTAGTATTGTCTGTCTTTATCAGTAGCTGTCCTGGATGAAGTAGATCCCTGAAAGCTGTCAGGGCATTTTGAACAGCTAGCATCTCTTTTTGATTGATGTGAAGATGCATCTGGCTTGCAGGCCATGTGCCCTGAATACATTTTCCTGCCATATGGGCCCCCCAGGCATAATCTGATGCATCCGTTGTCAGTGTCTGTCTGGCTGTGGGTAAAGTGAATGGCAGACCCTTGTTGTGGTGACAGGCCTCTGCCCACCATCGAAACTCCTGCTGCAGGCAGGGAATGAGGGTAATTACTGTCTCCAGGCTGTGGCAATGCTGAGTCCAAACACTTTTTAGATACCATTGTAGTTTCCTCATATGCAGTCTGGCATATGGAATTAGTAGAATGCAGGATGCCATGAAACCCAAGGCCTGCAGGATTTTCCTTGCAGATAACTGGGTCTTTGTTGCCAATTTTTTGAAGTAAGAAGTCAGTTGCTTTTGTTTGTCTGGCATGAGATAAGCCATCTGGGCAGTTGTATTTAAGCTTGCACCCAGGAATATTATATCTTGAGAGGGTACTAGTTTTGATTTCTTTTTGTTTACTGTGTACCCTAGGCAAATTAGTAATCTTTTTACAAACGCCAGATGCTTTAGAAGAATGTCTTTGTTCTCTGCTTGAATAAGGCAGTCGTCCAAGTAGGGATATATTTGAATTCCTCTTTGTCTGCAAAATGCAATTACTGGTGCCAGGCATTTTGCGAAGACCCTGGGCGCAGTAGATAAGCCAAAGGGCAGTGCAGAGAATTGGTAGTGCATTGATCCAGCTATGAATCTGAGTCTTCTGCAAGATTGTCTGATTGGGACATGCAAGTATGCCTCTTTTAAACCCAAAGTTACGAGCCAAGCCTTCTTGCCCAGCATGGGCAGTAGCTGCTGTAGAGTCAACATCTTGAATTTTGGAACCTCCAGAAACATGTTTAGTATAGACAGATCCAGCATTGGTCTCCAGGTTTTGTCCTTTCTGGGTACTAAGAAAAGTCTGGAGTAAAATCCCTGCCCCTGCTCTTCTTTTGGTACTTGTTGAGTGGTCCTCATGTCCATGAGGGATAAAATTTGCTTTTGTGCCTCTGCCCATTGATTGTGTGGCAGGTCTGGCATACCTTTTGCCCTTGGTAGGGTATGAAAATGGAACCTGAAGCCTTGGGACACTATGTTCAAGACCCATTTGTCTTGGGTAACCTTTTGCCAATTTGATGAGAAAAGTGCTAGTTTTCCCCCTAAGGGGGCTGCCAAAAGGAAAGTGCTTGGATCTGGCAGAGGAAAGTCATTGGGACTGTTTCCTGTAAGGTTGTGATTTGTCTTCTCCGCTTTTGGAGGTAGGAGCACCCCATTGTTTAGGCCTGTATGAGCATTGGGGCTGAGATCTACCTCTGGGACGTCTGTATCTGCCTCTTTGTGGTTTGTCTGACACTGGAAAGGACCAATTTTTAGAAGGCCAGTTCCTGCTAAACCTGGGTGGCTGTACGTGTAAGAAATCCTTAACTGTCTGCATGGATTTCGCTTTATCCTCCATTTTCTTTAACACCTCTTCTGCTTTAGCACCAAACAAAGTATCATGATGTAATGGGGCATCTAATAATTTTGCTTTAACATGATCAGGCAGATTGTGTTCCTTTAACCAAGCATGCCTTCTAATAACAGAACCTGTAACAGTGGCCCTGCAAGAGGCCTCCAGTGAATCATAACCACATTGCAAAGTATGCTTTCCCACTTGTTCAGCTGCATGCAATAAATCCTGCAATTCCTTCCCTTACAGCCAAGGTAGCAGAAGTGTAAACTTTTTCCCCCCATCTGTCCAGTGCCCTAGAATCCCTATCAGAGGGGACAGGGTTTTTTGCAGTGGAAGCTTTGACCCCTTTGGGACCCTGAGATATAGTTTCTGGGTCAGCAGCGGGGTTCTTATATAGAAATTTATGAGAATCCGGGACAATGTAATATCTGTCTGGCTTAGCAGGTGCAGGGGGTAAAGAGTCAGGGGACAGGCCGGACTCTGAAAATACATTATCTACAATGTCTAGAACAGGTGGAATAGCAAGGGGTCTGTGCTGAGGAAGTAACAAAGTCTCTGAGCCTTTTCTTAGATTCAGAGTAATCTTGGCTCTCCCAGTGGAAATGCTCCCTCATGGTATGCAGGGTTTCCCCAAAAGAATAATCCTCAGGAGGAGAGGCTGAAGGAATGGATTCTTCAGCATCAGAGTCCTCTCATAGGGAAGCATAGAATAATCCTGTTCAGAAGAGGAATCAGAGGAAACAGAAACCTGATCAGAAGACTCATATTCTGTCTCTTGCCTAGGCCTCTTATCAGGAGGGGGATGGGATCCCCTGATCAAAGCAATTGGGTCTTTGGCCATTTTAAGCATCTGTTTTTTAGGTATGGAAGTCTGGGTACGAGAATGCTGTACTTGTTTCTTTGTCTTTAGAGCTGCTTTAGTCTTTGTCTTTGAAGCTGAAGATGGTTTAACATATAACTGTGTAGGTCTGAAGACACCCTCAGAAGCTGATGCCTGCTCAGCGGCTCCAGACTCATCTGAGGGAATGATTTCACAGTGTCCAATACCTTGAGTATCCAGAGGCCCAGTCGGCTCCACGTGGGAGTCAGAAGCGGCCTGTGACTCTGAGGTAGCGGGCACCAGGGGTTGCGAAAGCGCCTCACTGAGAACCGGCGACTGGCCTAACGGAGGCTTCGTCGTTGGTTTTGGACCTCGGATGCCTATCCTTTTCCTTGTCCTTGCGTTTTTTGTAAACTCCGGTCGTCGGCTGTTCTGACGGCATTATATAATTAAACCTTCGGCCAAAGTAAGGAAATGCAAAATCTAACCAACGCTTAATAGTGCGTTGGTTAAATCTAGCACAAAACCAACAGCTAGCAACATTGTGATCAGGGCCTAGGCAAGGAATACAGTAAGAGTGAAAATCCTTATGAGGTATTTGCTTCCCACAAGAAATACAGTTGTTAACTTTTTCTGACATCGGTCTGGAGCAAGAAAAAAGTTTCCCCAATGGGGTACTAAGCTTTAATGAAGACTTCGGTTCTGAAATTCGTATTTGAAAATCTCAGGAGTCGGCCAACCGGCACTTGCGAACTGCTTTTGCTTCGGGCACCGCGTGGCAAGAAAGACTGAGAAAAATGGAGTTGGCTGCATCTTTTATACCCCTGGTGCACTGACGTCAGGGAAGAGGCGACAGCAACCAATGCCGGACCAGGACTTTGGAATTCAGGCCGACTCCGGGTAGCCTGCCAGCAGGATAACCCAAGAGTAATGACTGCAACAGTGAAACAAGATGAACATCAGTGAAGGAGTCTGAGGCAGGTGCCATGGGGGTAATCGTGACACACTGCGCAGGAGGGGGTATCAGTGTTGGCATGGCCAGTCTGGAGCAATCAAAATCATCCTTGGTTTGTCCTGCTTGATTTTTAGTAGTACTTTGGAGAGCAAAGGCAGAGGGGGGAAGGCATAGACTGATAGGTTTTTCCAGCTGAAGGACAGAGCATCCACTTTCGAGGCTTGTTTGTGGGGAGTCCTTGTGCAAAATTTGTCCAATTGGTAGTTCTGGGGAGAGGCAAACAGGTCTATATCTGGGCTCCCCCATTTGTTTGTCAACATGTTGAAAATCCTTGGCTCCACCTTCCACTCGTGTGGGTCCATGAGGTTTCTGCTTAGTCCATCTGCCAGTGTACTTAATTTTCCTGGCAGGAATTGAGCTTGTAGGTGCTCTTGGGAGCTCAAGGCTGTGTTCCACAATGCCATGGCGAGTTTGCAGAGGGGGTAAGAATGTGTACCCCCATGCTTATGTACCACATAACAGTGGTGTTGTCTGCCTTTACCATTAGTTGTCCAGGAAGAATGTGGTCCTTGAAGGCTGTCAGAGCATTCTGTACAGCTAACATTTCTTTTTGATTGATATGCAGGTGCATTTGATTTGGGTTCCATTTGCCCTGAATGCACTTCCTTGCCAGGTGAGCCCCCATGCATAGACTGATGCATCTGTTAGGGTTTGGGCGGCAGGGGGTTGTGTGAAAGATAGTCCCTTGTTTTGGTGGCATGCCTCTGCCCACCAAAGGAACTCTAGGCATAGACAAGGTATGACAGGAATCATTGCTTCTAGATCCTGAGAATGTTGACACCATAGGCTTTTTAGATACCACTGTAGTTTCTTCATACGCAGTCTTGCATATGGAATTAGAAGGATGCAGGAGGCCATGAACCCCAAGGCTTGCAGTATTTGTCTTGCAGATAACAGGGTTTTTGTGGCCACTTGTTTGAAGTAGGTTGTCAAATGAATTTGTTTCTCTGGTGTGAGGTAAACCATCTGGGAAGTTATATTCAAGCTTGCTCCCAGGAATATAATTTGTTGACAGGGTACAAGGTGTGATTTCTTTTTGTTTATGGTGTACCCCAGACAAGTTAGAACCCTTTGTACAAAGGCCAGTTGATTCAAAAGTATGTCTTGACTTTCTGCCTGAATTAGACAATCGTCCAGGTATGGATATATTTGAATATTTCTTTGCCTGCAAAATGCCATAACTGGAGCTAGACACTTTGTGAATACCCTGGGTGCAGTAGATAAGCCAAAGGCAGTGCAGAGAACTGGTAGTGCGTGTAGCCTGCTTTGAAGCGTAGGTGTCTTCTGCAAGATTCCCTGATTGGGATGTGCAGGTATGCTTCTTTTAAATCTAGTGTTGCTAACCAGACATCTTTGCCTAGCATAGGAAGTAACTGGTGAAGAGTCAGCATCTTGAATTTAGAAATCTCCAAAAAGGCGTTTAGAGTAGACAGGTCTAGGATAGGATGCCATGAATTGTCTTTTCTGGTTACCAGGAAAAGTCTTGAGTACAAGCCTTGCGTCTTTTCCTCTTCTGGTACCAGTTGAATAGCCCCCATGCTTAAGAGAGAAAGTACTTGTTTTTGGGCCTCTGCCCACTGATTTGGGGGTAGGTCTGGCCACCCGCTTGGCGTTGGCAACGTGTGGAAGTGAAATCTGATCCCTGGGACACTATATTTAAAACCCATTTGTCCTGGGTAATGAGTTCCCAGTTCTTTGCATGAAGAGCAATCTTTCCCCCCAAAGGGGCAGTCAGTTGATAAGTGCTTGGAAATTTTAAAAGGAAGTCACTGAGACAGTTTACCATAGGGGGGAGTCTTATTACTCCCAGATTGGGAAGTGGAGGCCCCCCACTGCTTAGTCCTGTGTGTCCCCTGGGACTGAAACCTGGGTTTTTTGCTGTGTCTGGGTTTGGCTTGAGAAGACCTGGAAGGGGCTGGAAAGGACCAATTCTTAGAGGGCCAGTGCCTACTAAATCTAGGAGGCTGAACTTGTAAGAAATCTTTAACAGTTTGCATAGATTTAGCTTTATCTTCCATCTTTTTAAGAACTTCCTCAGCCTTGTTGCCAAACAGGCGGTCCTGATTTAAGGGAGCATCCAACAATTTAGTTTTAACATGATCAGGTAAAGATTGCTCCTTAAGCCAAGCATGCCTTCTGAGCACAGACCCAGTAACAGCAGCCTGCAAGAGGCCTCTAAAGAATCAAAACCACATTGCAAAGTATGTTTTCCAACTTGTTCAGCAGAATGCATTAAATCCTGTAATTCTTTATTTTCCACACAGTCTGGAATCAACATAATTTTCTGTTTAAGCAACCCAATAACATGTTGCTGATACTTTAACATATGAAACTGGCAGTTTAAAGCCCTAATGGCCAAGGCTGCAGAAGTATAAACCTTCTTACCCTATCTATCCAGCGCCCTGGAGTCTCTATCAGAAGGGGTAGGATTTTTAGCAGTAGAAGCCTTAATGTCCTTGAGCCCCTGTGAAATAGTCTCTGGATCCGCAATAGGATTTTTAGAAAGGAACTTGTGTGACTCAGGGACCCTGTAGTATCTGTCAGGTTTTCTGGGAGCAGGAGGCAAGTAATCAGGGGCCAAACTAGATTCCGAAAAAGCATCATCAACAATGTCTAGTACAGGAGGAATAGCTAAAGACCTATGCTGAGGTAGGAGTAAGAAATCCCTAACCCTCTTTTTTGAATCAGAAAAATCCTGGCTTTCCCAGTGGAAATACTCCCTTAAAGTATGTAAGGTTTTTCCAAAAGAAAAATCCTCTGGAGGGGAAGCAGAGGGAATGGAGTCCTCTGCATCAGAATCCCCATAAGTAGATATGGGCAAATCCAGATCATCAGAAGAATCGGAAAAAACAGAATCCTGGTCAGAAGACTCAAAACAACTTCAGTCCTAGACCTCTTAGAAGGGGGGGGGGGGGTTGGCTACCCTGGATTAGAGTTATTAGATCTTCAGCCATTCTTATAATTTGTTTTTTAGGCATAGAGGCCTAAACATGTGGCCTCGGCGTCAGTTTTTTAGGCATGGTTCGAGATTTTGGCCTAACTGAAGAAGGAGGCTTCGGTTTAATATGCAAGTCCGTAGGCCTGAATACACCCTCAGAAGCCAGTGCCTGCACAGCGGCTCTGGACCAATCCAAGGTAGAGACATTTGTGGGTTCCATTGTTGAAGCATCTCGTGGCATACCGGACTCCGAATGGGTCTCAGTACAGGCCTGCGAATCAGAAGTAGCGGGCATCAGGGGCTGCGAAAGTGCCTCACTGTGTACCGGCGAACTGGCGACTGGCTTAGGAGAAGTGTCACCGGCAGTTTTGGACCTCGGCTGCCTGTCTCTGTCATTATCATTGCGTTTTTTCGGAATCCAGGTAGT
The DNA here is from genome assembly GCF_019279795.1 of Protopterus annectens. Taxonomy (NCBI): domain Eukaryota; kingdom Metazoa; phylum Chordata; order Ceratodontiformes; family Protopteridae; genus Protopterus; species Protopterus annectens. The sequence goes on along the minus strand of NC_056725.1, from coordinate 1,854,751,993 downwards.
CGGATGGCTAACCAACGACATTTCAGGATAATTAAACCAAGAACTGAAATATTTAGAGGTGAAAATATACCGATGACGGATAGTGCGTTGATTAAATAAAGCATAAAACCGACAGCAAGGTACGTCGTGGTCAGGGCCTACACAAGGAATACAGTACGAATGAAAATCTTTATGAGGTATTTGCTTTCCACAAGTAATTAACTTTTACTCGGTAAGGAGCAAGAAAAAGTTTCCCCAACGGGGTACTTAGCTTTAGTTGAAGACTTCGGTTCTGAAACTCGAAAACGAAAATTTCAGGAGTCAGCCGACCGGCACCTGCGAACTGCTTCTGCTTCGGGCACCGCACGGCAAGAAAGACTGATGTAATGTTGTCGGCTGCACGTTTTATACCCCTGACGACCTGACGTAATGGAAGAAGGATAGCAACTGACGCAGGACCCAAGACTGTTAATCAGGCAGATTGAGGGCTACCTGCAAGCAGATAACTCAAATGTAATGACTGCAACAGTGAAACACAAAGAACATCAAAACACTGGAAACAAAATTAGCAATTTCATTTTAATATTTAAAACTTCTTCAGATAAAACAAACTACCACAGTTGCTGTTTAAATATGGTTCTCATGTGACATAATGCATCACATGACAGCCACGCTTGCTTCCACATTTAAAGGGGTATAGGAAGTTTTAACAAACAAAATTCAAAGAAAAAAATGTAAAAAATATAAGGTGAAAGAAGTGTTATAAAATATAGAAACTATTTTAAAAGTGTGCATACTTATACAAAGATATATTTACATACATGTTAAAAAGTCAAACACATTTATCTCTGTAATGCATTCAGTTTTGATAGGCAGCTTATAGAAATGTAGTAATTCAATCCTGGCCACCTGCCTGCATTAAGTTTCCATTGCCAGAGCAGCTCACACTTCTCTAAAAGTAGCTGCCATGGTCCCCTACTTCCACCCAGTATAACATTTTCAATGATAACATATCTAAAAAAGTGACCAGGTCAGCGTTTTTAGCTAGTGGATTTCTCTCTCTCTTGTTTCTGATGTCATTAATATGCTCACAGATCTGATCTTTCAATCTATGTTCTGTCTTGCCTATATAGTAGGCTGGACAGTTTTGATACAATGCAACACAGACCACAGCTTTAGTACAACAGTTAAACTGAACTTGCATGGAAAACTGTTGGTCATCAATCTTAAAACATGTACAAGCTAGTACATACTTACAGACAGAACATCATCCACATTTTGTCATTTTATAATTCTTACCAGTGAAATTGGCCTTAGTTCCAAAATGTTCAACAATAATTTCAAGTTGCTACCAGTTATACACAATAGAGAGTTTGTCACCCACCTTTTCCAAAATATTCCTATCCTCCCTTAGAATGCCCAATTTTTATCCAGGATTTTCTTAACAGTAACCTTTGTCAGCATTATATGGTGTAATCAATGCACAAGTAAATTCAATAGTAGGGTCAGAATTGGTATCAATAGGAAGTATGGATGAATAGTTAGTGTTACTGTCCCCATTAGTTTCAGAAATCAGTGGGTTCAAAAAGGGTGTTTCTTGGTTAGGTGGGCTGTTATGAGTGTTTTAAAACAGGAACAAAGAAGTTTCTTTCATTTTTGTTTATAACTTCATATATCAAATGGTTGATAAAACTAGTCGGGTAATCCATAGCAAAAAAACATGCTTTTAATGAGTTTGCATTCATCCAACAAAAATCTTCAAATTTGGACACCATACGTCTAGCTCCAGTGAATTGGCCCTTCACAATTGCACATTTTTGGTGGTGGGGATGAGACCTAGAAAAGTGCATATAAGTGTTTGAAAAGGTGGGTTTACGGTAAATATGGGACTCATAGCTACCATTTTCAGTGTATTTAATTAGTAGAATATCTAAGTAAGTTATACTGGTGCAATTTATTTCATAAGTAAACCTCAGAAAGTTTGTAGATTAAGTGCTGTAGTTAGAACTGAAGAAAATCTGCCATGTTATCCTGCCAAACTAAAAAAAAAATGTCATCCAGGTAACAACTGTATAAAGTACAAAAGTGCATAAAGTCAGACTTAAAAAGAAAAGTTTCTTCCCATTTCATCATCACGATATTAGCAAACAGTGCCCCACAAACCAAACTAATAGCCACACCTGTGCTTTGCAAAAAATATTCATGCTCAAAGGTGAAATAGTTGTTCTTTAACAAGATTTCAAGCCGTGTTTCATGGGTATTGACCTTAACCCAAGGTACACCATGTTCAGATAAATATTCTGTAAACCACTTTATACCTATGTCATGTGGAATAATACTGTAAAGATCTTTAAAAAGAAGTTATGTACTCACCATAACATTTCATGTTTGTAGTCCATCTCGCCCTTCATTCTTACATATGGGATTGGAGCCAATCCTCGGCTCCGACTCGACCTATTTACAAGCTGGAAGTCTTCTAGTTGGCTCGTGGCTAGGTAGGTATCCCATGGTGCACCAGTACAAACACCAGATCTTGTTTGCTGCTAACTAAGAGAAAAATAACAAATATACAGAAAGAAGCCAATAATAAAAGGTCTCCAGAGAATAATGAAAACAAAATTTTTCTGTCTCCAGGTACTTCCAGGATGGGGGTACGAGGGTGGGTTTGTAAGAATGAAGGGCGAGATGGACTACAAACATGGAACGTTATGGTGAGTATATAACTTCTTTATGTTCTGTAGTCCTATCTTGCCTTCATTCTTACATATGGGACAGTGTCCCTAGCACCTTATTTTTGGGTGGGAAAAATACTCCTGAGTACCGTGGAACCAAATGATGCTCTTACCCATGGAAGTCAAATTCAATTTGTAATGAGTAATAAATGTGTGAGGAGTAGCCCAAGTTGCTGCTGCACAAATATTATCAAGTGGGACCCTGGCTTGAAAGGCTGCAGAGGTAGACTGAGATCTCATAGAATGAGCCTTGATTTTGAAAGGTAAAGGTCTACCCTCAGAGGTGTAAACGTAAGCTATACAGCTAGAAATCTAATTTGAGAGGGTCACTTTGGAAACTGATAAACCTGACCTGGATTTGGAGAAGGAAATAAATAACTGAGCTGATTTCCTGAATTCCTTAGTCCGGTTCAAATAAAAACGTAATTGTCTATGGACATCCAACTGATGAAAGCTGTATTCTGCTGTGTTGGAATGATTTGGGAAGAACACCGGAAGTTCTATGGATTGATTCAAAGTGGAATGGGAACAGACCTTGGGGACAAAGGAAGGATTAGTACGGAGAGATACTCTGTCTTTGTGAAAAATCAGATAAGGGGCTTTTACAGACAATGCTTGTAACTCTGACACCCGTCTGGCCGATGTGATAGCCACCAAAAACAAAGTCTTCCAAGACAGAAATTTCAAAGGGGATGAATGAGAAGGCTCAAAGGGCGGGGACGTCAATTTGGATAACACAAAATTGAAATCCCATGAAGCAACAGGTTCCTGAAATAGGGGTCTTAAAGTGGCACTTTTAAGGAAGGTTTTGCACAGCCTATGTGACATCGGATTAGAATCCTGTATGCCTAGATGAAAATTAGAAATCGCTGCCAATTGAACCTTGATAGTAGCAGATGCAGATCCCTGGTGGAAAAGCTCAGACAGGAACTCCAAAAACACCGGAATGGAGGCAGTTTTTTCTCAGCCCAGATAGAGACTCTCCTCCATTTACTGGAATATAGTCTCCTAGTGGAGGGTTTATGAGAGGACGTAAGGATATGAGTCATGGAGGGTGAGAAGTTGTGACGCCTGACTAGGGATGGAACTGAAGCAGCCAAGCTGTCAGGTTCAGGGTGTGTAAGGCGGGATGAAGTGAGCCTGACATGTGGGTCAAGAGATTTGGCACTGGGTCCAGAATCCAAGGATCGTCTAGGAGAAGAGGCCCGAGAAAGGTGAACCAAACCTGATGAGACCAGTATGGAGCAATGAGGATCAGTTTGCTTCCCAGCTGATTCGCTTTCTGAATAACCTTGGGTATGAGAGGAAAAAAGAGGAAAAGCATAAAGGAGACCCAGGGGCCAATCGTGAACAAGTGCGTCTCTTGGTGACTCCCTCGGAGGGGGGACGAGGAAGAAATATCTGCTGCATTTGGCATTGATAGGACTGGCAAAGATTGCAGCAAGGCTGTCCCCGTCTGCGGAAAATCTGCTCCACTATTTCTTGTTTCAGAGACCACTCGTGAGGCATCAAGATTGCCTAGCTGAGCTTGTCGGCTATCACGCTGGATGTCCCTGGAATGTGCGTTGCCACCAGAAAACGCTGGTAAGATATCACCCATTTCCAAACTTGAATGGCCTCTCAACAGAGTGGGTATGATCTGGTTCCGCCTTGTTTGTTGATATACCATACTACCGACATGTTGTCTGATTGTACTGCAATCGTCCCCAGAGGCAGAAGGTCATGAAGTGCTTGCAATGCCAGGAGCACCACCCTCATGAAAGCTGATATGCAGGTGAGCCTCTTGATCTTGCCATGTGCCTTGGACGGTCCTGCCTAGATAATGCCACCCCCACCCTATATGTGAGGCATCCGTGGTTACAGTGGCAATGGGTTGGCGAGAAACAAATGAAGTGCCCGTGGTTAACTGGTTCAGTAGAGTCCACCAAATGAGGTCCTTCTTGCAAGAGTTTGTCAGCAGTATGTGATGAGATAATGGTAGGAGCTGAAAGGACCACTGGGACGACAGCAGCCACTGAAGAACATCATTTGTAGTCTGGCTAACGGCACTAGTAATATGGTGGAAGCCATGGTCCCTAGAAGCTGCCGAATAGTCTTGGCCTTGACTTTTCTTAGGGGGAGAAGACGATGAATTTGAAGATTCTCTCACGACAAGACGTTGAATCTGAAGAACCAGATTCTGTGCCCTTTCTACAGGAATATGAGCCAACATGTCTACTGTGTCTATCTCTGCGCCTATAAAAATCACAGATTGAGAGGGCAATAAGACAGATTTTTCCCAATTTACAGAAATTCCCAACTGGGCACAAAGCTGAATGGTAGCAACCCTGGTCTGAAGAAGTAGATGCCTGGTGGGGGTGGTCAAGTGCCAGTCGGCCAGATACAGAAACACCTGGAATCCTCGATGTCTCAAGTGAGCTGTCACTACTACCAAACACTTGTTGAACACCCCGGGGGCTGTGGTGATACCAAAGGGCAGAGCACGAAACTGGTAATGACTGGCATCCAGCCGGAAGAGTAGATGACTCCTCGACGCCCTGTCCATTTTTATGTGGTAGTAAGCATCTTGGAGATCTGTTGAGCACATCCAATTGTCTTTCCCTAATAACGGGACTACAGACTGCAGTGTCACCATCTGGAACATATCCTTCTTTACTGATTCGTTCAATCTGCTGAGGTCCACAATGGGCCTCCAGTCCCCTGTACTATTTGGCACTAAAAAGAATCTGGAGTAAGTTCCCAATCCTATTTGGTCTGCTGGGATGGTTTGGATGACTCTTTTTGACAGCAACTTGTTGACCTCCACAGTTGCCCGATCCCTGTGATTGGGAGGAATAGCCAGGATCCTCTTGGGAACAAAAGGTGGAAGAGAAAAGGGTATGACATAACCTCTGGTTTTAATTCTTTGTACCCATTTGTCTTGAGTGATACTTAGCCAGGCTTCTGGATTCAAAGAAATGCGACCCTCGACCGGCCCCAGAGAAGCACAGGAGCACTGGTAAGGTTGGCCCCTAAAGAAATCGCAACCTCCATGATTTTGCAGTCCGCCCCTGCCTCTAGGGTGACTTCTACCATTTCCTCCTCCTCCTCTACCTCTGAAGGAGGAGTCACCCTGTGCATCTTGGAAAAACCTCTGGGACTTCTTGAACCACATTTTATTGCCCCTCTGACCCTTAGGGTATGGTCTAGAGGGGACAGTAAAACGTACTCCCACAGAAGAGAGTGTTTTTCCTTCTTGTTCGTACCAGGTGAGAGTGTCCTTCACCTTGGGTCCAAACAATGAAGAACCGTCGAAGGGGGCGTTGGTAAAGGTAGACTTGAACGGTTCTGCAAAATTACACAAACGCATCCAGGAATGATGCCTTAGGGAAATTCCTGAACCTGCTGCTCTACTCGTTCCATTGTCTGCATACGAGATAAGCCTCATGGACGAGTTGACAATAGAGTTCAAGGTGGACAACTGGGCAGACACCTTGTCAGGGACTCCCTCAGTACATGTACCTTGTAGAGAATCTCCTAACTCCTTAAGGAGATCTCTCTGAAGCCTCGTGAAGTGTGTAAGGTAGTTCAGCGATCTAAGAGTAAATGCCGCTGAAGAGAAGATACGCTTCCCGTATCTGTCCATCGTTTGAGACTCCTTACTCAGCGGATGAACAGAAGAAGAAGTTTCCGCTAGCTCCTTCTTAGTGGCCGCCGCCACCCCCATCATGACATCTACAGGAACACCTTTAGACAAAAACTCCTTTTCTCTGGGTGCAGAAAGAAACATATTTGGTCTCCAGAGGACTGGCGCCACGGCATCAGGAGTATCCCACACCTTTTGACTAACTAGCTCCATCAGTTCGTCAAAGGGTGGAGACACACCCAAGAGGGTGAAGGTTAAGACCCGAAAACCTTCAGGTACACTGACTCCTCATCAGTAGTGGTGACAGTGTTCCAGCCGTACCTCTTCTTAAGGATTTCCAGGATGTCTATGAAGAAGACATCATCAGAGAACGACTTGGGGGACCCTTCTGACTCCTCGAGGTCAGTGTCGGAGGTAAGAGACTTATCCTGGGAGTCTACATGCTTCCTCTTACATGTTCTCTTCCATGGGGGTTCCTCGGAAGGATATTTCGGGGAGGTCTCGTAAGAGTGGGGGCCACCGGCCAGTGGCTGCTGAGGCTGCGGGTCTCTGCTGTCCAGGGAGGGAGTAGGAGCTGAGACAGAAGTAGGTGCCCTAGGGGGGAAGAGTGTCTTGTACCCCTGGTAGGTACTGATGATCAGGACAGCACACTTATCATTATCTTGAATGCCAACCTGCATACTAAGCTAGGAAGGTTTAAAGGCTTTAGTATACTGGCTGGACATTAGGCTATCCCAGTCAGGATATCCCAAGAGGAAAGAATACTGCAACACTGATAAGGAAGGAAATATGATGCTCTCTCCACTGCTTTAGCTAGGTACTTTTTTTGCATTTTGGAGCTTGGGCTTGAAAAAGCAGCTTGACAGACTGCACAGTTGTGTCCTTTCCATTCTCTTAAATGTATGTTCAGATGGAGGTCCTTATTTAAGGATATACTAAGGAACTTCATCTTTACATGATCTGAAAGGCACTAAGTCACATGCCTGTGAATCACAGACCCTGTGGCTGCTGCCCTACAAGATGTCTCCACTGCATCATATTCACATTTCTGGAGCGCTTGTCCAGCTGAGTATATAGGATACGCAATTAAGATTCTACTGTTTCACTTCCAAATCTGAGATCCTCTCTGCATTAGAGCTATTTTTTTCTGGCAGAGATTGCTGAAAGTTAAGCATGTGGGTTAGGCAGTTCAAAGTTCTGAAGAACAGGGTAGCAGATGTTTATACCTTTTCTCTGATCTGTCAAATATCCTACTCTCCCTGTCATTGGGAATAGGGTTTCTGGATGAAGCCAGAGTAGCTCCCTTACTGGAATATAGGAACAGCCTACATGCATCAGCTAAAGGAATCTTGTAAAGGAATTTATGGGAATCCTTAACCTTGCAGAAACTTAGCAGGAGCAGCTGTGAGGGAATCTGGCTTCATAAATGCATTGGTGATCAAATCCCCCAGGAGAATTCTTCAGGTTCAAGAAGGCACATGAAACCTCATTCCTGAGATGAACCTCTGAGTACTCTTTCTGCCTACTACTGGTACACCTCCTTAATTTTATGAAGGGTATCCTGAAGCACAGGATAAGGTGTCCTCAAGTGCCTGTCTCACATTCAGCAGCAGAGGAGATATGGACTACATAAGCCAGTTCATCTGCTTCAGAGCCACAAGAATCAGAATTGTCAACTTGAGGTTCCACCCTTCTCAGTAGGTGCCCCAGACACCTCAGGTAATTCCAGTACTATCTGGATTTCAGAATGGATATGAAATCCCCAGACAGCTGGACAAGCTGGTCAGTAGAACACTGGGAGGAAGACAGAGATGCAGCACTGCCTGACCAAGACCAACACAAGTTGGTTTGCACTTTCTGGTGCCTAGAGCCTCAGAGCTTTGGATACAGACCTCAGATCGTGGGCAGGAGGCTGACACCTCAATATTGTCTCCAAGAACCTCCTCATAAATAAATGCCATGGGAATACTGCCCTCTGCTTTACTAATGAGAAACAGAGTTGAAGCAGTCACTGGCCAGAAGGACATGCGAGATGCTAAAGGTGTGGAAGCCTGCGAAGCAGTCAGGCCAGAAGACCCTGCCAAAACAAACTCCTGGAGCGGTGGCTATGAAAACCCCACACCATGTCCAGGGTCACTGGACCCAGGAAGACAGAAATCATCCACTGCAGCATCCTCGGTCACCTGACGTTTTTCCCCATGTATCTTGTCAGAATGTTACTTTTACAGCAGCAGGTTTGTGAAAGCATTTATTGATGCTGCAGCGGCTAATAAATGCACTTCACTTTTGGCTGTCAACTCCTGGAGAGAGACTGTCTTCTTTTTCGAATGAAACAGGCACAATGCAGGCAAAAGTCTAATTCATGCTCTGAACAGAGGCAAAACAAGCAAAGGTGCAGAAAATCCTTATGTGGAATCCGCTTCTCATAAGCTATGTAGTTACTAACTCTCTCAAAAATTTCAGTAGCAGATTCAGAATCAGGCATCAACTAATATAGTTGCTACTTTCAAGAAAAGGTAAGAAAATTCCCTTTTGGGGAATTTGTTTTTTGGAAGTGCCAGCCGATAGGCAGACGCTATCAAATGTGAATCTCAATTCTGTATGGCAAGAAACATCTGAAGATGACATCAGATGAAGCACTTCTAATAGAGCCAATGTCCTTGTGTAGTGGTGGGAAGGTGTTGGCCAATGCCCCTGGGGGCAAAGTACTGCTTTGGGAGATGGGCTGGTCACTTGGGCTACCCGCAGGCAGGAATTTCAAAACGTGAGGACAGCAACAGTGAAAACAATGATGCACTGGTATGGTGACTACTCACTTGTAACATAACACAGCTTCTGTTTCTATCTCTCCAGTGATTCATAACATGTGGATAGAACAGAAAGCTAAATATCCAAAGGATGAATGGGGCTACAGCTAGCATACCCTTGAAAGCTGCAATAAGCAAATTTCCCCTTGACTCAGAAAGGTAGTTCAGCTTATTAGGTTTAGTGAACATATGCAGACAGAACTAGGTATTAGCAGATCTCCCTTAAAAAAAAAAAAAAAAAGGGTTACTAAGGTATCAGCTCTCCTGGAAAATTGAGCTCCACCATGTCCCTGTTTAGTTTTGCCAGCTGGAACACAACAAAAAACAAATAAGCTGGCAAGCCTGCCAGGAAATGTAAGTTCTGTACTTACTATAATGATATACCTGTGTTGTCTGTTTTTGTACTTCCTCAATAGATGGGTTTGGGATCATATTTCAGATCCATTTTTGCCACTTTTAGACTTTAGGATCCTCATCTCAGGCTCTTCCCTTTACTCATAATCATCTCCTAATCCCAACATTACCTCAGTTTAAGTTTGCCCGCTACTCTAGGACACAACTATAGCTGAAAATACTGAAGGAAAACAAAATAATCAATTTCAGATATAAAAAGGATGTATGATATAGAGCTCTGTTCTGGAGGTGTAAGAGTGCAACACCCTGATCATGGGCAGGTAGCAATGTTCTACTAGAAGCACAATGCCAATAATCTTCCATAAAATGGAAGCTGGATGGAGGGAGGGGAGTTGAGGAAGGGCACAAACTGACAACACATATCTTTTGTTATGGTAAGTACATAACTTTCAAATCTGATGTTGTCTGTTCCTGCAGTTCCTCAACAGATGGGTCAGAGTCTCCATATACTTAGCTCTCAAAGTGGTGTCATAGAAGGATTTTCCAAAGGATGGCTGGACCACAAGCTACCCTATCCCTGGATAGCAAATCCAGCTTATAATGAGAAGTGAATGTTAGACCAGGTGGTAGCAGAGCAAATATCATCAACTGGTGCCCTTTAAAAGAAGGCCAAACTGGCTGAGACAGCTCTAGTAGAGTGACTCTTGACAGGTCTGGGTAGTGTCAATATATTTCTTTCCCTTACATGTATAAGAAATACAGTCAGCTAACCATCTAGCAAAGGAAAACTTCAAAAAACACCTTGACCCAAGCTTGATTTTGGAAAAGGATACAAAAAGCTGGTCTGTTTTTCTAATGTTTTAGTATACTGTAGGTAGAAATGTAGTTAGTGAAGTATGTCCAACAGGTGAAGCATATATTCTCCTTTATTTGAAAAATGTGGAATGAAAACCAGTAAACTGATGCACTGGTTAAGAGATGTCTCAGTAGCAACCTTGGATATGAAAGCTGGATTAGTTCAGAAAGACACCCTAGCATTTACGGAAGATGTACACAGGCATGCAAGATAAGAGCTTAATGTTCAGACACTCTCCAAATTGAGGTAACAGGAACTAGAAAAAAGTTTTTTCAGGTCACAAACTACATGTCCAACCTAGCAGGACGTTCAAAGGGTGCTTGGGTCAAAGAGACTGGAGGAAGAGAGTCATAACTCATGGCAGGGTAGGATCCCTAAGTGGTGACTTAAGCAGGAAAAGCAACGCTTAGGAGAACTTTACAGTTTCAAGGATGCTAAGGTAGAATGGATTTCTCCAACAAGATAGTCTGAAATAGCTACTAACTGACCCTTAATAGTAAAGTAAATATCCTCATCATGAAAAATATAAGCTAGGAAACCAAAACTGCTAGAAGCGGAAAAAGGATCCAGATTCCTTTGGGAAATCCAGACAGACAATCTTTTCCACTTGTTCTTATAAACATTTATGGTAGATGGTCTCTAGGAAGAAGTGAGAATATGAATAACTTAGGAAGAAAGGCTGGACTGACTAATCACCACTGGAAGTGGAGAAACCAAGTAGTTAACCAAAGGGCTGAAATGCCCAGGTGAGACATGCCGGCCGGGGTGTGAGAGAAAACCTGGATTGGAGTCCAGGACCCAAGTTGGGTATATCAAAAGTGAGGCCAGAGGTGGGGAACCACACTTGTCAAAGCAATAAGGATGACCACAATCCTCCTCTGCAAAGCCTTCAGTAATAATTTTTGGGATAAGTGGAATAGCAGGAAAGGCAAAGAGGAGACTGGGGGGAATCAGACCTGCATTACAGCATCTCTCAGTGACTCCCCCTCTGGAGGGATCATGGCAAAGAACCTGCTGCATTTGGAGTTGAAGCGACAGGAAAAAAAAAGACTGCAGCATGCTTGACCCCACTTGCAAAAAATTTGTTCTGTAATTGTTGGGACTGAGAAACCACTCGTGAGGTAGCAGAAAGTACAGTTGTGTACACTTACCATAAATGTAGATGTTCGAGTGTATTCACTGTTGCAGTTATCACACTTGGGTTATCTGCCTGCAGGTAGCCCTCAGTCGGCCCGAATACCAGAGACTTAGTATTTCTGCATCAGTTGCTGTCACTCCAGGACTTACGTCAGATCATCAGGGGTATAAAAATAGGCAGCCAACACCATTACATCAGTTTTTCTTGCCCCAAATGTCAGGAGCCCCCCAATAGGGAGCTAAGCTATGGAGGGAAAATCACCATCTGTAAAAAGTAAATACCAATACCCCTGTAAGGGGTGAGTAATATACACAGAGAGGAGAGAGAGAAGGGTGCTGGAGGGAGGGTAACCAGGACTGCAACAGTGAATACACTCAAACATCTACATTTATGGTAAGTGTACACAACTGTAGTACGTTCTTCGTGTTTCACTGTTACAGTCATTGCACTTGGGTTGATTCCCAAAGCTGAAGAAAGGGTGGAGGCAGTCAAGAAGAGTTTGGGCTGGTTAGTATGCCCTGCAGTACTGCTGTTGCAAAACCCGCCCTGGATTTGGAAAATATAGGCAGGTGGTAATGCTTGGTGAATGTGTGTACAGAACTCCAGGTAGCAGCTTCCAGAATGCCCCTGGTAGGGACTACCCTGAGGAATGCTGTAGAGATAGAAGTTCCCCTAGTGGAGTGTGTTCTGACCCCCTGAGGGGTTTGTGTCCCATGGTGTTTGTAGCAGAAATGGATACAGTGCGCTATCCATTTGGAAATTGTCTGTTTTGAAATGGCCTTGCCCTCTGCCCCTGGTGCAAAATGGAGTAGTAACTGGTCAGATTTCCTGAAGGGCTTAGTCCTATCCAGGTAGAATCTGAGCTGTCTGTGCATATCCAAGGAGTGCAGGATCCCTTCCCCTTTACTTTGAGGATTAGGGAAGAAGGTTGGCAAATGGATAGATTGGTTGAGAGCCACACGGGACACCACTTTAAGCATAAAGGAAGGATTAGTCCTGAGGGAAACCCTGTCAGCATGAAAAATAATGAAGGGTTCCACAGCCATAAGTGCTTGTAGCTCAGACATTCTTCTAGCTGAAGCGAAGGCCAGAAGGAAGGCTGTTTTCCAAGAGAGGAATTTTAACTTTGCTGATGCTGCAGGCTCAAAGGGGGGGGGGGGTAGTGTGAGCTTTTCCAGTACAAAGTTAAGGTCCCAAGCAGGGGTGGGTGCTCTCCTTGGTGGCCTTAAGTTGTTTTGCCCTCTCAGGAATTGTTTGATGAGAGGGTGAAAGAAGAGAGGTGGCTCAGTGTTGTAAAGAGCCAAGATGGCAGAGGCATGGATCTTAATGGAGGAGAAGGATATGCCTCTGTGGAGTAGATCTGCTAAGTAATCCAGGATTAGAGGTAGGGAGGTCAGTGCTGTGTCCTCACCTTTAGACTGAATCCAGGAGCAATAACTTTTCCACTTATCAGCATAGGATTTCCTTGTACTGGGTTTTCTGGCTTCCAGAATGATGTCCAGCACCTGCTTGCTTAGGCTGGTCACTGGGGGAGAATTCAAGGAATAAGCCAGGCTGCAAGATTCAGGGTTTGCAGTTACAGATGCAAGATCTGTCCCCCCTGCTGAGTGAGGAGGGTTGGGCTCTGGGGTAGGTGCCAGGGTGGCACTGGTGACAGGCTGTGCAGTAGTGGGTACCAGTGCAGGTGTGGCCAGTCAGGGGCAATCAGAATTGTCCTTGGTCTGTCCTGTCTTATCTTGAGCAATATTCTTGAGAGAAGGGGCAGAGGGGGAAAATGCATAGATTGAGATGTTTACCCACTGGAAGGACAGGGCATCCACTTTCCAAGCCCTGCTGTGAGGTGTCCTGGTGCAGAATTTGCTGAGCTGGTGATTGCCGGGGGAGGCAAAGAGGTCCACCTCTGGGGTCCCCCATTTCTGGATCAGAAGGCTGAACATGCTGGGTTCTAACTGCCACTCATGTGGGTCTAGGAGATTTCTGCTTAAGTCGTTTGCCAGTGAATTTTGTTTGCCTGGCAGGAATTGAGCTTGCAGATGGACCTGCATGTCCAAGGTCGTGTTCTACAGGGCCATGGCTAGCCTGCAGAGTGGGTAAGAGTGGGTTCCCCCCTGCTTGTTAATGTACCACATAACTCTGGTGTTGTCTGTTTTTAATAGCAGGGGTCCTGGTAAGAGTAGGGATCTGAAAGCTATTAGAGCGTGCTGAACAGCTAGCATCTCTTTTTGGTTGATGTGCAGATAAATTTGACTTGTGCTCCAGTGGCTCTGAATGCACTTGTCGTCCAGGTGTGCCCCCCAGGCATAGTCTGATGTGTCTGTGGTTAGGGTCTGGGTGGCGTGGGGTTGAGTAAAGGGAAGTCACTTGTGGTTGCAAGCTGCTGCCCACCAAAGAAACTCTGTCCTCAGACAAGGTATGACAGGAATGACAGTTTCCAGGTCCTGAGAATGTTGGCACTAAAGACTTTTTAAGTACCACTGAAATTTCCTCGTATGCAGTCTGGCATATGGAATTAATAGGATGCAAGAGGCCATGAACCCTAGGGCCTGCAGGATTTTCCTTGCAGATAGCTGGGTTCTGGTGGCCATTTGAGTGAAGTAGCCTGTCAGGCTTGTTTTTCTGGAGTAAGGAATGCCATCTGGGATGCTGTGTCCAAGCTTGTTCCCAGGAATACAATCTTTTGACTGGGGACTAGTTTTGATTTCTTTTCTTTGACAGTGTACTTCAGGGAGGTTAGAAGGTTCTTTACAAATGTCAGGTGCTGCAACAGCATTTCCTGACTGTCTGCCTGAATCAGGCAATCGTCCAAGTATGCGTACATTTGAATTTTTCTCTGTCTGCAGTATGCAATGGCTGGAGCCTGACATTTTGTGAATAATCTGGGAGCAGTGGATAAGCCAAAGGAAAGTGCAGAGAACTGATAATGCATAGATCCTGCCCTGAAGCATAGGTATTTCCTGCATGAGTCTTTGATAGGGATGTGCAGATGGGCTTCTTTTAGGTCTAGGGTGGCTAACCAGGCATCTTTGGCCAGCATAGGAAGATGCTGTTGAAGGGTGAGCATTTTGAACTTTGGTACTACCAGGAAGATGTTTAAAATGGAAACATCTAGGATTAGGCACCATGCCCTCTTTTCTGGGTACCAGGAAAAGACTGAAATAGAACCCTTGACCTATCTGTTCTGCAGGAACAGGCTGAATTGCCCTTATGGAGAGCAGGGATTGAACTTGCTTTTGTGCCTCTGCCCACTGGTTTGGAGGAAGGTCTGGGAACCCTTTTGGGGTTGGCAGAGAGTGGAAGTAAAATTTGTACCCTTGGGATACAATGTTGAGGACACATCGGTCTTTGGTGACGGAAGTTCAGTTTTTTGCATGATGGGCAAGTTTTCCTCCTAGGGACACGAGCAGTTGGGCAGAGGTGAGGAGTGGAGTTGAGAAGTCATTGTGAATTCTTTCCATAAGGGGGAGGCTTAGAACTCTCTGTTTCTGAAGTGGAGGCACTCCATTGCTTAGATCTCTGCATACCCTGAGACTGTAGTCTGGGGGGGGGGGGTCTAGTTTGCGATGGCCTTGAGGGGGCTGGAAAGGACCAATGCTTTGAGGGGCAATGCCTACTGAACATAGGAGGCTGTACTTGCAAGAAATCTTTGACTGTCTGCATAGATTTAGCTTTTTCTTCCATCTTTTTAAGAACCTCTTCTGCTTTGGTGCCAAACAGATTATCCTTGTTCAAAGGAGCGTCTAGTAATTTTGATTTGACATGGTCTCACAAGATCTGCTCCTTAAGCCAAGCATGCCTTCTCAGTACAGAACCAGTGACCGCTGCCCTGCAATATGCCTCTAGGCATCAAAGCCACATTTAAAGTATGCTTGCTGACTTGGCTTGCAGAATCCATAACCTCTTGTAATTCTTTATTTTCTGCACAGTCTGTAAAGGTAGCCAATGTTTGCTTAATAAGTTCCATAATATGTTGCTGGTATACTTCAGCATGTGAAACTGGCAATTCAATGCCCTAATGGTGAGAGTTGCAGTGGTGTATACTTTTTTATCCCATCTGTCTAAAGCTTTGGAGTCCCTGTCCGAAGGGGTGGGATTCTTTGCTGTAGTTGCTTTTATACCTTTAGGCCCCTGGGAGATGACCTCTGGGTCAGCAGTAGGATTTTTGAAAAGGAATGAGAGTCAGGAACTATGTAGTACCTGTCTGGTTTCCTAGAAGCAGGGGGTAAAGCATCAGGAGTTAGACTGGATTCCATAAAGACATTATCCACAATATCCAGAACTGGGGGGTATTGCTAAAGGTCTATGTTGTGGCAAATCTAAAAATTCTCTGAGTCACTTTTTGGACTGAGGATAATCTTGGCATTTCCAGTGGAAATGCTCTCTTAAAGTATGTAGGGTTTCACCAAAAGAAAATTCCTCTGGAGGAGAAGCAGAGGGAATGGATTCCTCTGCATCAGAATCCTCATAAGCAGATAAAGGCATGTCTTCATATTCAGATACCTCAGAGTCGTCTGACTCTTGGTCTTGGTTAAAGCTGCTGGGGGCAGGTCTCTCTTTCTCTTAGCAGGGGAAGGCTGGCTTCCCCTAATCACTTAATCAGGTCTTCTGCCATTTTAAGCATTTGATGTTGTGACAAGGAAGCGGGTGCTTGAGTTTGGGTCGTTGGTTTTTTAAACATAGCTCATACGCTTGGACTTAGAAACTTGGTAGTTTTAGACAGAACTGAAGACCCGAAAGAAGTCGTCATTGGTAGCGTGAAAAACTTCCTCAGCGGCTCCAGACCCATCCAAGGTAGAGACATCCATAGGTTCTGTAGTCAAAGAAGAGTCTTGCGGCATACCATACTCAGAACGGGTATCGGTAGCGGCCTTCAAATCTATTGATGCAGGCATCAGGGGCTGTGAAAGCACCTCACTGAGTACTGGTGAACTGGCGACTAGCTTAACCGAAGCGTAGTCGTCAGTTTTGGACCTGTGTGGTCTGTCTCTTTCTTTATCCTTACGTTTTTTTGGAAGATGGATAGTCTGATGGCTTACCGAAGCCATTTTGGAATACGGAGATTGAGAGTGAAAGTATTTAGTGACAATAAGGGCCCGACAACGAATAGTTCGGGCATTGAACAAAGCACAAAACCGACAGTGAGGTACATCATGGTCTGGGCCTAAACAGGTGACACAGTAAGAATGGAAATCTCGGTGTGGTATGCTTTCCACAGGCAAGACACAATTGTTAACTTTTTCTGACATTGGTTACAGCAAGGAAAAAGTTTCCCCAACGGGATACTTAGCTTTAGAACACTTCAGGATGATTTAATTTGGAAACAAAAATTCAGGTAGTGGCCGACCGGGACTCGTGCGAACTGCTTCCGCTTCGGGCTCCTTGGCAAGAAAGACTGGTGTAATGGTGTCGGCTGCCTGTTTTTATACCCCTGATGACCTGACGTCAGTCCTATAGCAACAGCAACCGATGCAGAAATACTAAGTCTCTGGTATTCTGGCCGACTGAGGGCTACCTGCAGGCAGACAACCCAAGTGTGATGACTGCAACAGTGAAACACGAAGAACATCTGACCTGCTCAACCTGTCAATTAGAATGCTGGACTTCCCTGATGATGTGTTGCTATCAGAAAGTGGTTGGAAGATATCACTCACTGCCAGACTTTCATGGTTTCTAAACACAACAGGTGGGAATATGTTCCCCCCTTGTTGGCTGATGTACCAAACTAATGACATTTTGATGGTCGGGAAAGAAATCATCCCTAGAGGAGGGACCTCACATTAGCTGGGAAGTGTCCATGGGCACTGTGGCTTTAGGAGGGTGTGTTACAAAGGGGCAGCCCTGAGGAACCTCGAGAGATTGGATCCACCATTTTATTTTGGGTCCTGCAAACATCTGTCAAATGAATCTGAAATCTCACATGTTGATACCTGATGGACCACTGAACTGCAAGAGCTCTCTGAAGAACTGTCTTGTAATATCTCACCAAGGGGAATAAGGTAATGGGAGCCACTATCAACCCCAAAAGTGAATCAATCTGGCCGGTGGTGTTTAACAAGACAGGAACTGAAGGGCCTGGTTGAGCTGGGTGGACAATTCTGCTCACTGGCAGTCTTGCTATCTGTGTGGTGGTATCTAAGTCAGCTCCTACAAACTCCAAAGTCTGTACTAGGGGAAAACTGACTTTTCTTGATTCACTGTTATGCTCAGCAGTGAGCAAAGATAGAGCAGGTAGTTCCTGGCCCAAATGAGGTGGCCTGACAGGGGTAACGATGTGCCACTCATCCAAGTAAGGGAACATATGGAACCCTTGCAGTCTGAGATGAGATGAGATCACTGCCATGCACTTGGTGAAGACCTGAGGAGGCTTTCATGAGACCAAAGGGCAGGGTTCTGAACTGGACATGACTTGGCCTCCAGCAAGAAGTGAAGAAAGCTTCTCGACCACCCATCCATTCTTATGTGCTACTACACATCTTGAAGATCTATCCAGCATATACAATTGTCCTTCCTCAAGAGGGGGAGGATAGACTGTACTGTGACCATCTTGAACTTTGTGTGTCTGACATACTAACTTAGGTATATAAAATGTACATGGTCCGAGTAACCACAATCACAGCTGCTATAATCCAACACGTTATTGAGCACTTTCGTCTCAATAAAGAGAAACTTCATCAGAATAACAAGAAAGTCATATAGAACGCAGTTTAAATACTATACATTAATTAAATCTCCACCAATAAACTGTAACCATTAATTAAATACATCACACATCAATTATTTAAAAGAAACCTGGATAGGATCAATGTAAACTAACCATGTTCAACATAAAAATGTAATAAAAAGCTTTTTATATAAATATAAATGTATCCAAAATTTTAATAATGTATATACCATGACGTGTTATATTTTACTTGCTTTTTTATATAAAACTGGAACAATGGAAATTGCATCATTCAAACCAGGGGGAAACATCGCAGTTAATCTAAGCTGCCATTCTGTTTCTTTTTTCTTTAAAGTATTTTTTCAGTCCCACCCCCCCCCCCCCTCCATCCAATTTAATGATTTCCACAATCCCAAATAAAAACTTCTCAAAATTGGGGCAAACCTGAGAATGTTTATACAATGCACTATTCTGCTTCCCATTTTTGATATCATTTACGTGTGTTCATACATAGAAGTAAGAGCATGTGGCACAAGCACTGTTTTTTCTGTGTTTATAAGTTAAAACTGTTTACTGCACTTGCTAGTTTAAGTTTTGCCTAAAAGTTAAACTACAGGCTAATACACTCAAGTGTACTAGCTTTTGATAGCATTTAATCGAAAATCATAGCATTTATTGTGTTTTCTGCTTTTCTGTAAAAAAACTTGAAAAAAACAAAAAAAAATATCCTTGCTTTCCATACTTTCCTAACTAGTGTTCCAGAGACCAGATTTTGCTGATCCCTGGGCTTTGTCTTGGTTCCTGTTTTCTCCATTTTCCTTGTTTGGTCAAGGGGTAGTTTCTTTACTCACTAGTGGGAGTAGGGAGTACTGAGCTGCCTGTTTGTCCTCAGAGGAGTGGTTTAAGGCAGTAACTTGTAGTTTATTGGCCATTTTGGGTCATTTCCTGTCTTTTCCAGCGCCCTGCTATAAAGCACGTTTTGGCGGGCTTTTCCAGCTATTGAGAACTCAGCACAGCTCCTCGTGGTGGCCAGCAGTGTTCCTCTAGCAGCAGAGACCAGAAAAGACTACCTTTCCAGATTTTAAGTATTTTTCTTGGCTTTTTCGACTTTTTGTGCCTTTCGACTACTGTTTCTGCTTATTTTATCAAAGTTTGCACTGTTTTTCTGTGTTTATAAGTTAAAACTGTTTACTGCACTTGCTAGTTTAAGTTTTGCCTAAAAGTTAAACTACAGGCTAATACACTCAAGTGTACTAGCTTTTGATAGCATTTAATCGAAAATCATAGCATTTATTGTGTTTTCTGCTTTTCTGTAAAAAAAAACAAAAAAAAATATCCTTGCTTTCCATACTTTCCTAACTAGTGTTCCAGAGACCAGATTTTGCTGATCCCTGGGCTTTGTCTTGGTTCCTGTTTTCTC
Source organism: Protopterus annectens (assembly GCF_019279795.1). Taxonomy (NCBI): domain Eukaryota; kingdom Metazoa; phylum Chordata; order Ceratodontiformes; family Protopteridae; genus Protopterus; species Protopterus annectens. The sequence goes on along the minus strand of NC_056725.1, from coordinate 1,854,732,424 downwards.
CATTTTCCTTGTTTGGTCAAGGGGTAGTTTCTTTACTCACTAGTGGGAGTAGGGAGTACTGAGCTGCCTGTTTGTCCTCAGAGGAGTGGTTTAAGGCAGTAACTTGTAGTTTATTGGCCATTTTGGGTCATTTCCTGTCTTTTCCAGCCCCCTGCTATAAAGCACGTTTTAGCGCGGAGTTGCCACTGTTGCACACTAGGGCAGCTCCGGTTAAGCAGGTTTAAACTATTCGGGCTACCTAAAGTCCACTCTTCAAATTTTCCCTTGAAACTACCTTCCTCGACCTATACTACTCATCTAATCAGCGTATCCTATAACTAAAAAGATCATCTCTACTTGACTCTAAGTAGACTATTCTCTATCTGTTAAACCTAGCACTTGCTCCTACAGTACTTATTACCTTGATACGGCACTCTTATAGATAGCACCCCAAAAAGGCAACCCCCCATTTCTCGGTCACCCACATCCCCCGGAATCTTTTTAAAGTTTTTGTCTATCCTTCTAGCATGTCGAGGGATCAGTTGCAAGTGTCATCTCCTGCTCAGCTGGTGAACCTGGGAATATTGAGGCAATGTTACAATTGCCTCATGTACACAGACAACCCTCTCCTCCTCCCACAAAACACAAATACATGCGAGAGATGCAACTATACGGCCAAACTGGAGGCTGAGCTCTCTCAACATAGGACTGGCAAGACCAGTCAGGAGGGAAGGTTACCACACACACTATAGACCCAGTCTCACATAGTACCATTACAACCTCAAATCATACACATAAACACACAAAGACATACTCGGAGGCTCTGATCAAAAATCTACCAAAACAGCAGAGGCCACCAAAGCAGACACCCAAACAACCACCACCTCAGAACACAACACCTGCAACACATAGACCTCACAGTCAGAGTGTCAAACAGTCACAGCCCTTAAGGCCAAACACAATGCCAGACACACTAGTCATTGGTGACTCCATAGTCAGACACACTGATGTCCCGCTCACCAGACTGAGTAAGGAGAAGGTCACAGTAAGCTGTCTGTCGGGCTAGAATCCGCCACATAACGCAAGCACTCAGGTCTCTCAACAGCTGGTACAAATATGACTCAGTCATTGTCCACGCTGGTGTAAATGACCTGAGACGCACTCCTTGGACTACATGAAAAGAGACATTGAGGAGCTCTCTGATTATGTAGCCCAGGCAGGTATGACCCTGACCTTGAGCAGTATCCTACCTTCACCAAGAATGATGCCACAATACAGAGATAAGATGATCAGCTTTAACAATTGGCTTAAACACTGGTGTCATTCAAAGGGGATCCAGTATCTGTCTGCCTGGGATGACATGCTGGACAAGCCACGCTGCTTCGCAAGGGACGGCTTGCACCTGCCACCCCTGGGATTCCGGATATTGGCAAAGGCTCTTGCCACCCCATAGTGCCTTTTTAGGCAAGGCCCAAATTCTAAACCTACCACCCTAGAACACAAAAAAGGAAAAAAACTAAGGGTAATACTGCTCAATGCCAGAAGTCTAAATCTCAAAATGCACGCACTCGAGGCCCTTCTCAGTATGGAGAACATCGATGTCTGTGCTGTGACAGAAACCTGGTTCAAGGCTCCTGAGAGCACCCCAGCGCTATCAGGTTTTACCTCATATCATGCGTTCCGGCCCCAAATCAGGAAAATACCAAGAAAGGAGGGGGGGTATCCATATTCATCAAGGACACCCACACCTCAAGACTGGTGGCAACACATGATGCATCGGAGACCATCCAGGTGCAATTAACCGTAGGCAAGACTGCTCTGCAAATAGTAGCATGTTACAGGCCACCCTCACAAACTCAGGAACCTCACATGGCCTTCCTGAAAACACTAGAGGGATAAATGTATCACCAAACACCATCATACTAGGTGACTTCAATTACCCAAATATAGACTGGGAACACTACTCAAGCCCAAACACCCTAGCCCAAAAGTTCCTGGAATTCATAAACTCAAATGCCATGGAACAACTAGTCACCATTCCCACAAGAGGAGATAACATACTTGATCTCATCATCACGAACATGGGAGCACAATGTTCAACACCAGAAGTATACCCCTCACTGGTTAAATCAGATCACAACTAATCTCGCTGGAGGTCCGCATCCGACGGCCACGTGAAATAAAAAACACCACAGTAAAGAACTTCCCAAAAGCCGACTTCACATTTCTAAAGACTAGTGTGGTCTCCTTTAAGGCCCCGAGCGGCAGAAAACAGTACTCAAGCCGCTGAATCACTTACAAATGCCTTCTACCAGCACCTGCAGGACTGCATGGATAAGGCAATCCCAAGCAAAACAAAGACTCTTTGTACCAAAGGCAAGCGTCCAGTCTGGTGGACCCCAGCCATAAACAAACTCTACAACAAAAGGAGGAAGCTACTACAAGATAGAGCAAAATCCTTAAAAGGTAAGACACCCTTGATCACTATAAGTAAAAACTAAGAGCTCTCATAAAATCATGCAAAGCAAATTTCGAGAGAAAAATAGCTAAAGACTCAAAAGACAATCATAAGGCCTTCTTTAGCTATGTTAGAAACCTAGGAGGAAACTCCCAGATATGCTCAGAACTAGTTCAAAATGATGTGAAGATTACTGATCCTACAGACATTGCCAACATACTGGCTGACAGGTTCAGTGCAAACTTCTCCCCTCCCCAAAAGGAGAGATATCTATACCAAACGATTGCAGCCCCCAAACATCTCCAGCCCAAGTGAGAACTGCTCTCTCCAAAGCAAAAACACAGCATCCATGGGACCTGATGGTGTCCCCGGCTGTGTGCTCCACGAACTCAATGAGGAATTAAACCCACAGCTAGGACAGCTGTTTAATCAAAGTCTTACCTCTGGATACGTGCCAGGAGTGGCGCACTGCAACTGTGGTCCCACTTCACAAAGGCGGTGCCTCCACCAACCCTGGAAATTACCGGCCCATTAGCTTGACAAGCCTTATCTGCAAAGCCATGGAGAGGATCATAATGGACCTCATAAATAAAGACATAGGGAATTTGCAGACTTTGGATCCAACCCAGTTTGGCTTTGTCAAAGGCAGATCATGCCTTTTAAACTTGGTTGACTTTTTCGAAACCGTCACCAAAGCCATTGATGAGGGAAAGGCAATCCATACAGCCTACCTCGATCTGGCTAAGGCCTTTGATACAATACCCCACTCGGGTATCATTGAAAAACTCATCAGCTTAAATGTTAACCCATACATCACAAGATGGGTTGCAAACTGGCTGAGTGACAGAACCCACAGGGTCAGAGTTGCTGGCGCCATGTCAGACTCAAAGCCTGTCACAAGTGGTGTCCCACAGGGCTCAGTCCTGGGCCCACTCTTGTTTGGCATCTACTTTTCAGTACAAGCAAACACAGGAGGGTTATGGCTGACAAAGTTTGCAGATGACTGCAAACTGGGCCATAGTAGAAAACACATCTGACACAGATATCCTTCAGAAGGGTCTCACAGAAACGGATAACTGGTGCCAGAGCCACGGCCTAAAGTTAAATGCCAAAAATGCATAGTCATACCCTTCGGGAAAAACAAGGTTACCCCTAGCTACCAAATAGGAGGCAATCCACTGAGCACAGAAGAAGTTATCAGGGACCTGGGGACCCAGGTTGATAGTAGTCTGTCATTCGACACCCATGTAGCTAAAGTAGTTAGGAAGACCTTCTACATTGCCCACCTTATCATGAAGGGATTCTCATCTAGATCAAGGGAGGTTATAGTCTCCCTTTACTCATCACTCATCAGACCAATGATTGAGTACAATGCCCCATTCGGAATGTATCTGACCCGACACTTGCAGCAGCTGGAGAGGCCACAAAAGTTCCTCACCAAAAGGATAAAGGGTCTCAAAATCTATCCTATGCTGCCCGACTGAAAGAACTCCAGCTCTATTCAGTCGCCATCGCTTGCTCAGAGGTGACCTTTGCCTAACATACAAGGCCATGTCAAACCCAGATTTGATGAATATGCTTCACCTCAAAAAATCTAGATCCATCAGAGCCACAAGGGCGGGAGACTTAAACCTCGACACGGCTATTAATAGGAAGTGCTGGAGGGATAGATTCATCACCCAAAGACTCCCTATGCTGTGGAACAGAATCCCGGTACATGTGAGGCAGAGCACCTCGCTGGCCTTGTTCAAGAGAAATCTTGACCAATGGATGGGAGATCGCAGATATACCCCAGGGATTACCTCAGTGTCACTGCTCGACAGAGGCACAGCAAAATAATGGGTATAGTTCCCCATACTAAAGGGGTGGCGTAAGCCACAAAACGATGGGCTAGGCTTGTAAATGCCCTCGGGCAGATAGCCTAGTATGAACCTATGAACCTATGAACCTAAATAAACCACTCTGCTAGTCCTACAGTTGCCCTTTAAAAAAAAAACTCTACTGTGCACTCTGTCAGGGTGATGGATTTATCCTTAAAAATAAATGAACATTGACTGCAGGCTCCACATGGCCTGGTATAAGCATCTATTGTACTAGAAATATCTATTTTGTTTTCCAAGAGCTTCTTGAAATTTGCTCCTGTACTGTACACAAATTTAGGTACTTTGCCCACCTTATTGCAAACATCTTTACTCACCCTAAATATGTTCCAGTTAGAACTCAGAGCATTCTTAATTTTGTTAGTCAAATGATTATATTGTAATATACAAGCTTTCTCATATGAGGCCTTATTGGTATCTACCATACAATCAGTATTAGATGACACCAAACCCACCCCTAACAGTGGTTTGTAAATGGTACCCCATTTTTTTATATATTTCATCCAATATTTCCATAACAAATTCTTTGGGGTATCCCCTCTCTTGTAACATATAACAAATTTTATCTAGTTCACTTTTTACATCATCCTGGTGTGACTTCATGCGTGCTACTCTGATAGCTTGCCCCTTCACAATACTTCTTTTTTGGGTGATAGGATGGTTACTTTGAAAATGCAAATAGGAATTGCAGAACATTTCCTTTCGAAAAATCCTTGATCTAAAATCACTACTGTCATGGAATATATAAGTATCCAGAAAACTGATACCTGAACCATCAAAATTGTATATAAATTTTAAAAATTCTGTTGTATTATTGAGATACTGTACAAACTGCTCAACCTCAGTACTAGGTCCATCCCATGGTGCAGAGATAAGTGCCTCCCCCAGCTGCCTCTAGAGCAGGCAATCGTTCAGGAGTGCTAAAAAGGTCTCTCAGAGAAGGGACCCCAGATGTCTTGATTTTGCATCCTGCCTCTGTCTCAAGGGCAATGTCCACCATTAGAACCCCCCCTTCTCCGCCATAGGGGGTCTATCTCCACTAATGTCCAGGGAGAACCCTTGAGACTTCTGGAAAGTACAGCTATGTAAGGTCTTACCATAACAGGAGACACATTACTCTTCACTGTTGCAGTACTCCTAAATGAAGGGATCTCCAGCCAAGGCTAGCACAATGTCCAGCCAGTATACCAAAGCCTGTAGAGTACTGATAGGTGCTGTACATCACATGTATAATCCCCACACAAGGTGTAGGACATAAAGGTGATGTACGGATTCACATACTCAGAACTAAAAAAAGTCCCAGGAAGAACAGAATAGCCATAAGAACAATGAAGAACATGTACACCCAGAAGGAGAAAAAGGGAGAAGAGCCCCTGGGCCTGGAGAGCAAGAAAGAGCAGACAAGAGCAGAGGGGGTAGAAGGGAGAGGACAGGGACAGCAACAGTAAAAAGAATGAGATCTACTGTTATGGTAATATCTTATATAACTGTACTATGTCCTTCCATATCACTGTTGCCGAAGGGAGAGCGCAAAAGCTCAAGAGGAAACCTGGGAGGAGGACAGCTTTGAAGAGCCTTCCAGAAACACATGCAGGACAGCCCTGACAAAGCCGGCTCTAGCCTTGGAAATACCATCCATCTTGTAATGCTTAGTAAAAGTATAAGCTGAAGACCAGGGAGCAGTCTCAAAGATGGAATTAGTATTCAGACCCTTGAAAAAAAGCATCAGAGAATGCAACAGCCCTGGTAGAATGAGCCTTCACAGATGAGGAAAGACATTTACCATGAAAAGAATAGCAAAAAGAAATGGCCTTAGGAATCCAGGATGATATGGTTTACTTAGAAACACCAAAACCCAAAGACCTGAGATGAAAGGAAACAAAAAAGCTGCTAAGATTTACAAATATCATTAGTTTTATCCAAATAATACCGGAGCTTTCAAAGCAAATCCAAGGTGTGAAAAACCTTCTCACTGGCAGACTGCAGAGAAGGAAAAAAGGAAGGACAACTCACTGAACACCTTGGGCATAAAAGAAGGGTTAGTATGAAGAAACACCCGGTCTCTGTAAAAAAGCAAAAAGAGAGGACCAGCCATGAGTGACATATGCTTGGACATTCTCTTAGCTAAAGTGAGGGCTAAAAGAACAGTCTTCCAAGTACAATGTTATAAAGAAGCTGGAGCAGGAAGCTGAAAAGGAGCCTGAGAAGTTTTCAAGAACAAAACCTGAGGTCTCAGGAAGGAATAATTGGCTTTCTGGGAGGCATGACATGAAGGATGCCTTTAAAAATTTGCTTGACCTCAAATCTAGAGGCTAGATGAGGAGCTAAGGGCAGACAAGTACAAAATTGATGACATGCGAGTTTTAACTGAGGAATATGTTAACCCAGCATGGCGCAAATCACACAAATGAGAGAGAACCACAGAACCTGCACAGATAAAGGATCCTGATTTCAAAAGAAGCACCAAACAAAATCTTTTCCCTTTGGACAAATAGGATTTGCTGGTAGTGGTTTTCTGGCCTCCTATAGGACACAAAGCACATCCTCAGAAAAGAAGTGCCTAAAAGGGATCAAAACCCTATCGCCTACAGCATCAGTTGAAGAATGGACAAGTGAGAATGGATAAGAAATCTACTGTCTTGACTGAGAAGATCCACCCAGTAAGGTAACTTGTGGCAACTGCGACTGTACAAAGTGAGAAAGAAAGGGGAACCAGAGTTGTCTGGGCCAAAAGAGAGTCACCAGCAAGATTTTGGAAGACTCCTCCCTGATCTTGTACAAGAGTTTTGGAAGCCGAGGAAGGGGATGGAAGGCATACAGAAACATCCCCTTCCAATGAAAAGACAGGGCATCCACTTTTCAAACCAGAGGACTTGGAACAGAATAGAGGAAGTTATCTGTTCACAGAGGAAGGAAAAAGATCTACCTGAGGAATATCCACCAGTGAATGTCCAGGAATGCATCCCTGTGAAGCATCCATTTGTGAGCTTGTGTACTAGCCCTGCTCAGTCTGCCACTAGACTGTGCTCTGTGGGAATGTAAACTGCTTGAAAAGTCACCCGATACTGGACAGCTAGATTCCTGACCTGAAGAGGCAGTCAGCAAAGAAGATGGGACCTTGTGCCCCCTTACTTGTTGACATACCACATCACAAGGAACAAAAAAGGGAATGAAAAGCCTGAACAGCTAGAATTAGGGCCATCAACTCCTTTATATTGATGTGGTCTGACCATTGGTGGGGAGGACAGAGACCATGAACCTTGAGACAGCCAAAGAAGGCCCCACATCCTTTGTCTGAAGAGTTTGTAGAGAGCTCTTGAGTTGGGGCTGGGGCATGGAAAGGAAGCACTGGAGTTGATGAATCCACCACTGAAGCTCAAGCTTGAGACAAGGGAGGAAGGGGATTGTGAAGTCCAGGGGGTGTTGATGTTGAAGTCACACTGACATGAGTTACGACTGTAGCTTCCTCATATGGAACATGGCCAGAGGAAGCATGGGAATGGCAGAAACCATGAAGCAGAGGAACCCGAGAAAGTCCAAGGCTGTGACTGACTCCAGAGGAAGAAGAGACTGGAAAAAGGCAACAAGAGAAAGGGCCTTGTGGGCAAGTACAGGTGCAGCATGGGAATGGTCTGGATCGGTGCAGCATGGGAATGGTCTGGATCCAGCAACCAAGGAAAAAGTACAGTTTTGTACCTACCATAAATGTAGATGCTAGAGTGTATTCACTGCTGCAGTCATTACACTTGGGTTATCCTGCCGTCAGGTGGTCCCGCAGTCGGCCAGAGTTCCAAAGTCTTAGTCCGGCGTCGGTTGCTGTCGCTTCTGCCCTGACGTCAGTGCACCAGGGGTATATAAGATGCAGCAGACGCCATTTTCTTCAGTTTTTCTTGCCCCAGATGTCAGGTGCCCCCCAAAAGGTAGGCAATACACATTGCTAATAAAGCATACATAAAAGATACAAACAATACCTTCAGTTACAAGCAAATACACCACATGGGTTGTATAGGTAGTGAGATAAAGATAAGTCCCAGCTAAGAAAGTGGGGATGGAGGGTGGGTAACCTGGACTGCAGCAGTGAATACACTCAAACATCTACATTTATGGTAGGTACAAAACTGTACTATGTTCATCGTGTTTCACTACTGCAGTCATTACACTTGGGTTGAATCCCAAAGCTGAGGCTGGGTGGCTGGTTCTATAAAGCATTCGGGGTGGCTATGAGGCCCTGCAGCACTGCAGTGGCAAAGCCAGCTCTGGATTTAGAGTAAAGAGGCAGGAGGTAATGCTTGGTAAAGGTATGCACTGAACTCCAAGTTGCAGCTTCCAAAATATCCTTGGTAGGTACTCCTCTAAGGTAGGCAGTTGAAGTGGCTGTTGCCCTGGTGGAATGTGACCTAATGTTGCTAGGTACAGTTTTTCCATGCTGTGTGTAGCAGAAACATATACAGTGTCCTATCCATTTTGAGATGGTCTGCTTTGAAATAGCTTTTCCCTGTGATCCTGCAGCATATGCTACAAACAATTGCTCAGTTTTCCTGAAAGCTTTTGTTTTGTCCAAGTAGAAGCATAACTGCCAGTGTATGTCCAATGAATGCAGAAGTCTCTCCCCTTTATTCTGGGGGTTTGGATAAAATGTTGGCAAGTGAATAGTTTGGTTAAGAGCCACACTTGATACCACCTTTGGCATAAAAGTACGGTTTGTTCTTAAAGAAACCCTGTCTTGATGAAAAATGATGAAAGGTTCCACTGCCATTAGTGCCTGTAACTCTAAGACTCTTCGTGCTGAGGTTATTGCCAGGAGCAGAGCAGTTTTCCATGACGCATATTTTAATTCTGCTGAATTGGCTGGTTCAAAAGGAGGTAAAGTTAATTTCTCCAAGACAAGTTGAGGTCCCAAGTTGGAGTTGGTGCTCTCCGGGGCAGTCTTATGTTTTTAGCCCCTCTGAGGTACTGTTTTAGCAAAGGATGAGAGAAAATTGGAGGATCTGTGTTGTAATGAGCAGAGATGGCAGAGGCGTGGATCTTAATGGATGAAAAGGATAGGCCTTTATCCAGCATCTCAGTTAAATATTGTAGTATCTGAGGGATATTTGGGACAAGAGGGTCAAAGCTTTGAGCCTGGTTCCAGGCACAGAATCCCTTCCACTTTTCTGAATAGGATTTCCTGGTGCTAGGCCTCCTGGCCTCCAAAATGACATCCATAACAGCTTTAGAGAGAGGTGTTGTCAGCTTGACTAAGGGATCTGCCATGCAGCCAGGTTGAAGGTTTTGAGCTGGCTGTGAAGTATCTGATTGCTTTGTTGAGTTAGAAGGTGCGGAATTTGAGGTAAAATCCATGGTGGGCCTTGAGCTAAGTTCTTTAAGACTGGGTACCAGTGCTGGCGTGGCCAGTCTGGGGCAATCAGGATCATTTTTGGCTTTTCTTGTCTGGCTTTTAGGAGTACCTTTGGAAGGAGAGACAGTGGTGGGAAGACATACACTTGTAGGTTTTTCCAGCTGAATGAGAGAGCATCCACTTTCCATGCTTGTGGGTGGTAAGTCCTTGTGCAGAATTTCTGAAGTTGGCAATTCATTGAGGAGGCAAACAGATCTATGTCTGGGCTCCAACATTTTTGTGTTATCATGCTGAATATTTGTGGATTTAATTTCCACTCGTGAGGATCCATGATGTTTCTGCTTAAGTAGTCTGCCAGAGTATTTTTCTTTCCAGGCAGGAATTGTGCTTGCAGATGAACTTGACAGGTTAGAGCTGTGTTCCACAAGGTCATGGCTGGTCTGCAGAGGGGATAAGAATGAGTGCCCCCTTGCTTGTTTATGTACCACATAACTGTGGTGTTGTCTGTCTTTAGTAATAGTTGTCCTGGATGCAGAAGGTCCTTGAAAGCTGTTAGGGCATTTTGTACAGCTAGCATCTCTTTTTTATTGATGTGAAGACGCCTTTGGTCTGCGGCCCACTTGCCCTGAATACATTTTCCAGCCATGTGTGCTCCCCAGGCGTAATCCGAAGCATCTGTTGTTATTGTCTGCCTGGCTGTGGGTAGAGAGAAAAGCTGTCCCTTGCTGAGGTGACATGCCTGTGCCCACCATTGAAACTCCTGTTGAAGGCAGGGAATAAGTGGTATTACTGTTTCCAAACTGTGACAGTGTTGAGTCCAAACACTTTTTAGGTACCATTGTAATTTCCTCATATCCAGTCTGGCATATGGAATTAGTAGTATGCAGGATGCCATGAACCCCAAGGCCTGCAGAATTTTTCTTGCAAGGAGTTGGATTTTTGTTGCCATCAATTGAAAATACTGAATCAGTTGTCCTTCCTTGTCTGGCGTGAGATAAGCCATCTGGGCCGTTGTATTTAAGCTGGCACCCAGGAATACTATCAATTGTGAGGGCACTAGTTTTTACTTCTTTTCGTTTACTGTGTACCCTAGGCAAATTAGCAATCTTTTTACAAATGCCAGATTCTTTAGAAGAATGTCTTTGCTCTCTGCTTGAATAAGGCAGTCGTCCAAGTGTGGATATATCTGAATTCCTTTTTGTCTGCAAAATGCAATTACTGGTGCCAGGCATTTTGTGAAGACCCTGGGCGCAGTAGATAAGCCAAAGGGCAGTGCAGAGGAATTGGTAATGCATTGAACCAGCTATGAATCTGAGGTATCTTCTGCAATTTTGTCTGATAGGGACATGCAGGTATGCCTCTTTGAGGTCCAGAGTAACAAGCCAAGCCTTCTTGCCCAGCATGGGAAGAAGCTGCTGTAGTGTCAACATTTTGAATTTCGGAACATCCAGGTAAGTATTTAGAGTAAAAAGATCCAGTATGGGTCTCCAGGCTTTGTCCTTTCTGGGGACCAGGAAGAGTCTTGAGTAAAATCCTTGTCCTTGCTCCTGTTGTGGCACTTTTTGAATAGCTCTCATGTCCATGAGGGCTGTAATTTGTTTTTGTGCCTCTGCCCATTGATTTTGTGGCAGGTCTGGCATTCCTTTTAGCCTTGGTAAAGTGTGAACGTGGAACCTGTTACCTTGACACACAATAGTCAGAACCCATTTGTCTTGGGTGATCATATGCCAATTGTGAGAAAAAAAGTGCTAGTTTTCACCCCCAAGGGAGCTACCAAACGGTAAGTGCTTGGCATTTGAAGGGGGAAGTCATTGGGCCTGTTTCCTATAAGGTTGTGACTTGTCTTCCCCTCCTTTTGGGGTTGAAGCACCCCACTGTCGTGGTCTGTAAGAGCCTTGGGGCTGAGATCTGCCTCTTGGGCGTCTGTATCTGCCTCTTTGTGGTCTGTCTGACACTGGAAAGGACCAATTTTTTGAAGGCCAATTTCTGCTAAATCGAGGTGGCTGTACCTGTAAGAAATCCTTCACTGTTTGCATAGATTTTGCCTTATCCTCCATTTTCTTTAATACCTCTTCTGCTTTAACACCAAATAAAACATCCTGCTGCAAAGGTGCATCCAATAATTTTGCTTTAACATGATCAGGTAAACCTTGTTCTTTTAACCAAGCATGCCTTCAAATCACAGATCCTGTAACTGCTGCTCTACAAGAAGCCTCTATAATGAATCAAAACCACATTGCAGAGGATGTTTTCCCACTTGTTCAGCTGCATGCAATAAATCCTGCATTTTCTTATAGTCAGGATGTTCTGAACTTGTAAGCATTTTCTGTTTTAACAGAGACATTAAATACTGTTGATATTTAAGCATGTGGAACTGGTAATTTAAAGCCCTCACTGCTAAAGTTGCATAAGTGTAGACTTTCTTCCCCCATCTGTCTAACGCTCTAGAATCTGTCAGAGGGAACTGGATGTTTAGCCGTGGAAGCCTTTACCCCTGTGGGACTCTGTGAAATAGTTTCTGGGTCAGCAACAGGGTTTTTATACAGAAATTTGGGAGAGTCAGGGACTCTGTAGTACCTGTCTGGCTTGACTGGAGCAGGGGACAAAGAATCAGGATTTAAACTGGATTCAGAGTACACATCATCCGCAATCTATCTAACACTGGCGGAATAGCAAGGGGCCTGTGCTGAGGCAGTAAAAGAAAGTCTCTGAGCCTTTTCTTGGATTCTGAGTAATCCTGGCCCTCCCAGTGGAAATGCTCCCTCATGGTATGTAAAGTTTCCCCAAAAGAGTAATCCTCAGGAAGAGAGGCTGAAGGAATTGATTCTTCAGCATCAGAATCCTCATAGGGGGTAAAGAGTATCCCTGGTCTGAAGAGGAATCCGAGGAAATGGAAACCTGGTCAGAGGAATCAATCTGTATCTTGCCTAGGCCTTTTATCAGGAGGGGGATGGGAACCCCTGATCAGAGTAATTAAGTCTTCGGCCATTTTGAGCATCTGTTTTTAGGCATGGAGGCCTGTCCAGGTGAATGCTGCACTTGCTTCTTTGTCTTTAAAGGAGTCTTAGACTTAGCTGTAGTTTTGATGGTAAGCTGAGAAGGTCTGAAAACACCCTCAGAAGCCGATGCCTGTTCAGCGGCTCTGGACCCATCTGAAGGGTTAGTTTCTGTAGGCCCAATACCTTCAGTATCCAGAGGCCCAGCCATCTCCACGTGGGAGTCGGAGGCGGCCTGTGGCTCTGAAATAGCGGTTGTCAGGAGCTGCGAAAGCGCCTCACTGAGAACCGGCGTACCAGTGACTGGCCTAGAAGAGGCTTCATCATCAGTTCTGGGCCTCGGATGCCTGTCCTTATCCTTGTCTTTACGTTTTTTGTGTATTCCGGTCGTCGGTTGTTCCGACGGCATGGTATAAGTGAACCTTCGGCCAAAATAACGTCGGGCAAAGTCAAACCGACGTTTAATAGTGCGCTTGTTAAATCTAGCACAAAACGGACAACTAGTGACGTCGTGGTCTAGGCATGGAATACAGTAAGAATGAAAATCCTTATGAGGTATTTGCTTCCCACAAGAAATACAATTATTAACTTTTACTGACATCGGTCTGAGGCAAGAAAAAGTCCCCCAACAGGGTACTTAGCTTTATTGAAGACTTCAGTTCTGAAATTCGAATTGAAAATCTCAGGAGACGGCCAACCGGCACTTGCGAACTGCTTTTGCATCGGGCACCGCGTGGCAAGAAAGACTGAAGAAAATGGCGTTCGCTGCATCTTATATACCCCTGGCGCACTGACGTCAGGGAAGAAGCGACAGCGACCGACGCCGGACCAAGACTTTGGAACTCTGGCCGACTGCGGGACTGCCTGACAGCAGGATAACCCAAGTGTAATGACTGCAGCAGTGAAACACGAACATCATGATCTTGAGAAGGAGACATAGCTGATTTTTGAAAGTTTATGGTGAACTGCAGACACTGCAACAGGGAAATAGTAAACTGAAGATCCTGAAGCACAGCCTTGGGGGAGGAAGCTTGAGTGAGTAGATTGCCCATCCTGCAAAAAAGCAATGAGAGGACTGATGCATTTGGTGAATACCCTTGGGGCAGTAGAGCAGCCAAAGGGCAAAGTTGAGAACTGAAAATGCAAGGAAGAAACAGAAACAAACATTTTCTGAAAAGGGGATGGATGGGGATATGAAGATAGGTATCCTTGGGATTCAAACAGACCAAAAAAGGCTGGGGAGGAAGAACAGGAAATAAAATATGAAGAAACAACATCTAAAAAGAAGGAATTTTGAGAAAGGTGTTGAGCTGGGAAAGATCCAGAACTGGTCTCAATGTGCCTTCCTTCCTGGAACCCAGAAACATTCTGGAAAAAAAACCCTTCCCTATCTAGACAAAGGGTGCAGCTTGAATGGTATCCTGGGCCAGAAAAGAATGAAGTATTTCTGGAAAAAAAGGAAAATGTTCCCGAGGAGGTTGAGGGATGCCCAGAGAGAGAGGAAGGGAATTTCCAAACCGGGAAATAACCCTGGTGGATAATAGACAGAACCCAAGAGTCTGCTGTGATTCTCAACCAGTTTGGAAGGGACAGGGAAAAAGAGAGACCTGGCCGAGGGAAAGGGGTAGTAAACTGTCAAATAGAGCTTGCCTTGTCCTGAAAGGAAGGTTTCTGGGAAATAGGAGTTTGAGCAGACTTAGCAGGAGACACATGTCTAGAACCCTTTTTACCTTTGGGCAAAGGGTGAGACTGCCAGCAGCAGATTTGGAAGGGTAATTTCTCTGAAACTTAGGAAGAGAAGAAACAAAAAAGTACAGTTTTGTACCTACCATAAATGCAGATGTTAGAGTGCTAATACAGCTGCAGTCATAACAGATGGGTTCTCCTGCCGTCAGGCGGGTCCTCGGTCGGCCGAATTCCAAAGTCTAGGTCCGGCGTCTGTTGTCGTCGCTTCTTCCCTGACGTCAGTGCGACAGGGGTATAAAAGAACCAGCCGATGCCATTTTCTTCAGTTTTTCTTGCCCCAGGTGTCAGGTGCCCCCAGAAAGAAGGCAATACATAAAATTATGTAATAATGCAATGCAATATAATCAAAGACCAGTAGTTGCAAGCAAATACACCATAAAAGAAGACCCCTAGAGGGGAAGGAGGGAGGGAAACCTGGACTGCAGCTGTATTAGCACTCGAACATCTACATTTATGGTAGGTACAAAACTGTACTATGTTCATCGTGCATACAGCTGCAGTCATAACAGATGGGTAGAATCCCAAAGCTAAGAAAGGGGTGGTAGGCACTAGGTGGAGCTAGGAGGAGCCAAAATGCCCTGCAAGACTGCAGTGGCAAAGCCTGCTCTAGATTTGGAGTATAATGGTAGGTTGTAGTGCTTGGAGAAGGTATGCACAGAACTCCAAGTGGCTGCTTCTAAAATATCCTTGGTAGGAACTCCTCTGAGGAAGGCTGCAGAGGTGGCTGTGGCCCTGGTAGAATGAGTTCTAATGCCTGTAGGTACAGTTTTGCCATGAAAGGAATAGAAAAAGCGTATGCAGTGGGCTATCCATTTTGAGATTGTCTGTTTGGATATTGACTTTCCTTGAGCTCTTACCGCATAGGCCACAAAAAGCTGTTCTGATTTTCTGAAAGGTTTTGTTCTGTCCAAATAATAACGCAGTTGTCTGTGGATGTCCAAGGAATGCAGTAATCTCTCCCCTTTGTTTTGAGGATTAGGATAAAAAGTAGGTAAATGTATGACCTGATTTAAAGCTACCCTGGATACCACTTTAGGCATAAAGGACGGGTTGGTACGTAATGAAACTCTGTCCTGATGGAAGATGATAAAAGGCTGGACAGCCATAAGAGCCTGTAGTTCTGAAACTCTACGAGCTGAAGTGATAGCCAGAAGGAAAGCTGTTTTCCAGGACAAATATTGTAAATCTGATGAGGCAGCTGGCTCAAAAGGAGGCAAAGTCAGTTTTTCCAGAATGAAATTAAGATCCCAAGCAGGTATTGGTTGTTTTCTTGGAGGTCTTAAATTCTTAGCCCCTCTGAGGAACTGTCTTAATAGAGGGTGAGAGAATAAAGGTGGATCAGTGTTGTATTCTGCAGAAATGGCTGAGGCATGGATTTTGATGGAGGAGAACGAAAGTCCACTGCTTAGCAGTTCAGCCAAATATTGTAGTATTTGAGGTAAATTCAGTTTTCCAGGGCACTGGCCCTTTTTCTCATTCCAAACACAAAAACGTTTCCATTTTGCAGAGAAAGCTTTTCTAGTTGATGGCCTTCTGGCCTCCAAAATGACATCCTGCACCTCCTTGGAGAGCAGGGCCTGCTGCGATGCTAAGGAATCTTCCATGCGGCTAGATTGAGTGTTTTCAGCTGACTGAAGAGTTTTGAAGCTGTGATGAGTCAGAAGAGGCGGCATTAGAGGCAGGGTCCATGGTGGGGAATGCGTCAGGCTCCTCAGGAGTGGGTACCAGTGTTGCCTTGGCCAGTCCGGAGCAATGAGGATCATCTTTTGGTCTGTCTGCTCTGGTCTTCAATAGGACTTTGGGCAGCAGAGGAAGAGGTGGGAAGGCATAAACTGTCATTGATGTCCAACTGAAAGAGAGAGCGTCCACTCTCCAGGCTTTTGGATGGAAGATCCTTGAGCAGAATTTTGTCAATTGATGATTTTTGTGGGAGGCAAAGAGATCTATGTCTGGCCTTCCCCATTCTTGGATTATTTCTGTAAAAACTTTTGGATGCAACTTCCATTCGTGTGGATCTGTCATATTCCTGCTTAGGTTGTCTGCCAGCGTGTTTTCCTTGCCTGGCAAGTACTGTGCTTGTAGTTCCATTTGTAAGTCCATGGCCATGTTCCAAAGTGACATGGCCAGTCTGCATAGGGGATAAGAATGTGTTCCTCCCTGCTTGTTTATGTACCACATAACTGTGGTGTTGTTTGTTCTTATCAATAGCTGACCTGGTTGTAGAAGGTCCTTGAAAGCTATAATAGCATTTATCACTGCTAGCATTTCTATTTGATTGATGTGAAGGTGCTTTTCTTTTTGGGTCCATTTGCCCTGAATGCACCGGTCTGCCATGTGCGCCCCCCAGGTGTAGTCCGAGGCATCTGTTGTGATGACTTGATTTGCTTGAGGCTTGCTGAATGGAAGACCTGTGTTTGTTTGGCATGCTTGAGCCCACCACAGAAATTCCTTTTGCAGACATGGAATTAATGGTATTATTGTTTCCAAACTGTGGCTGTGTTGAGACCATATGTTTTTTTAGGTACCATTGTAATTTTCTCATATGCAGCTTTGCACATGGGATTAGTAAGATGCAAGATGCCATGAATCCCAGAGCCTGTAGGATTTTTCTTGCAGTCAGCCTGGTGCAATTTGCCAGTGTTCTGAAATATTGAATTAGTTGCCCCTGCTTCTCTGGCATGAGGTAGGCCATCTGGTTGTTTGTGTCCAAATTGGCACCCAGGAAAATTATCTTCCGAGAGGGTATTAGTCTTGATTTCTCTTTGTTGACTGTGTATCCTAGAGAGTTTAATAACATTATTACATAAGCCAGATGTTTCAGAAGAATGTGCTTGCTGTCCGCTTGGATCAGGCAGTCGTCCAAATAAGGGTATATTTTTATCCCTTGAAGTCTGCAGTAGGCAATTACTGATGCCAGGCATTTCGTGAATACTCTGGGCGCAGTAGATAAACCAAAGGGCAATGCAGAGAATTGATAATGGGTTGAACCTGCAAGAAATCTGAGGTATCTTCTGCAATTTTGTCTGATTGGGACATGCAGGTATGCCTCCTTGAGGTCCAATGTTACCAGCCAAGACTCCTTGCCCAGCACGGGAAGAAGTTGCTGTAGAGTGAGCATCTTGAATTTTGGTACGAGTAGGAATGTGTTTAGGATGGAAAGATCCAAAATCGGTCTCCAATCTTTTCCCTTCCTTGGCACCGGAAATAGCCTGGAATAAAGACCTTGACCTTGTTCGTGTGTAGGTACCTCTTGAATAGCTTTCATGTTTATAAGACCTGAAATTTGCTTTTGTGCCTCTGCCCTTTGATTGTGTGGCAGGTTTGGCATGCCTTTCATTTTTGGAAGGGTATGAAAATGGAATTTGTAGCCTCTGTTTATAATGTTCAGGATCCATTTGTCCTTTGTGACAATATGCCAATTTTTTGAGAATAGTGCCAGCTTTCCTCCTAAGGGGGCTGCCATTTGAGACCTGGTTGGCATGCAAAGGGGAAAGTCATTGGTTTTGCTTTCTGAAAGATTGCGAGTTGTCCTCACCACCTCTTTGTGTAGGAGCTTGCCATTGTCTGCCTCTGTACGAGCCTTGTGTTTGTCCTCTGCCCCTCGGGCGCCTGTATCTGCCTCTTTGGGGTCTGTCTGTGGCAGGAAAGGACCAGTTTTTGGAAAGCCAATTTCTACTAAAACGTGGGGGTTGGACCTGCAGAAATTCTTTCATAGTTTGCATTGATTTAGCCTTTTCCTCCATTTTCCGTAATACTTCCTCAGCATTTGCCCCAAATAGTACATCCTTTTGAAGAGGGTCCTAGTAATTTAGCTTTGACATGATCAGGCAAGGCTTGTTCCTTGAGCCAGGCATGCCTACGTATGACTGAGCCTGTAACAGCAGCTCTACATGAGGCCTCTAGAGCATCAAAACCACATTGTAAGGTGTGTTTACCCACTTGTTCTGCACTATGCATCAAATCCTGCAACTCATTCATGTCTGGTTGTTCAGGTTGTGACATTTTACTTTTCAATTGAGATAACAGAAACTGTTGGTATTTTAGCATATGAAACTGACAGTTTAAGGCCCTCATGGATAAGGTAGCCGAGGTATATACCTTTTTTCCCCACCTTTCTAAGGATCTGGAATATCTCTCGGAAGGCAATGGGTTTTTGGCAATGGAGGCCTTAACTCCCTTGGGCCCCTGTGAGATGGTTTCTAGGTCAGCAGCATGGCTTTTGTATAGAAATTGGTGTGAGTCAGGAACCCTGTAGTACCTGTCAGGCTTAACTGGAGCTGGAGGAAGAGAGTCCGGGTTAAGGCAGGCCTCCGAGTAAACATCATCTAGGATGTCCAGGACAGGAGGTATAGCCAGAGGCCTGTGCTGGGGTAACAAAAGAATTTCCCTGAGCCTTTTCTTGGAATCTGAATAATCCTGGCCTTCCCAGTGGAAGTGTTCCCTTAAGGTATGCAGAGTTTCACCAAATGAGTAATCCTCAGGGGGGGATACAGAAGGAATAGATTCCTCTGCATCAGAGTCTTCAAAAGGGGAGTAAGACTGTTCCTGATAATCAGAGTGCTCTGAAATAATGGAGCCCTGATCAGAGGAGGGGGAATCTTCCTCCACTCTGGGTCTTTTGTCCGGAGGTGGCTGAGAACCTCTGATTAGAGTAATTAAATCCTCAGCCATTTTAAGCATCTGTTTCTTAGGCATGGGGCCTGGAGATGGGCCCTGTGTAGCTGGTCTCTTAGGGTGCATGGTAGCTTTAGACATGGAGAAAGAAGAGGAAGGTCTGAAGACACCTTGAGTGGAGGTGGACCTGTCCACATTCTGTGTTTCAACGCCAAGCGTGGCTTCGGTATCTGTAGTCAGGGTGTGGGCCGAGGAGCCTGCGACCTCGGGTACAGGAGACACCGCCAAAGATGTGTCGTCGGTAATCAGGGGCTGCGTAGGCGCCTCGCTGAGAACCGGACCACGTGTAGTCGGCTTTGGCGTGGTGTCGGTAGAGGCCATGGACCTCGGTGTCGGTCCTTGTCTTTGCGTTTTTAGACAAAACCGAGTCGGAGTATCCGACATAGTATAGTTAAATGCTTTCCCAAAAAAATGCTGGGCGAACTCCGCCCGACGCTTAATAGTGCGTTTGTTGAATGTAGCACAAAAGCGACAGACCGAGACGTCGTGGTCTGGGCCTAAACAAGGTATACAGAGGGAATGGAAATCCTTATGCGGTATTTGCTTCCCACAAGAAATACAATTATTAACTTTGTCTGACATCGGTCTGAGGCAAGAAAAGTTTCAACGGGGTACTTAGCTTTTAAGAAGACTTCAGTTCCAAATTTTTCGTAATCTCAGGAGCTGGCCGACCGGCACTTGCGAACTGCTTCTGCTTCGGGCACCGCGCGGCAAGAAAGACTGAAGAAAATGGCGTCGGCTGGTTCTTTTATACCCCTGTCGCACTGACGTCAGGGAAGAAGCGACGACAACCGATGCCGGACCTAGACTTTGGAATTCGGCCGACCGAGGACCCGCCTGACGGCAGGAGAACCCATCTGTTATGACTGCAGCTGTATGTACGATGAACATCATGTTTCAACTCCTGTAAGGCCTTGCTCTTATCCTTAAGAAACTTGAAAAGTTCATCAGCAGCAGCAGTACCAAAGAGATTTTTATTGTCCAAAGGAGCATCCAATAATTTGGCCTTAATGTCATCAGGGACAGCCTGAATAAAAATACATGAGAAATGCCTCATAACAGAACCAAATGCATCAGCCCTGGTGTAAGCAACATAGGTTCATAGATTAGTACTAAGCTAACTGCCCTTGCGAGCCATTTTAAGCTTAGCCAATTATCCCTTGTGAGACTCAAACCCTGTACCTTGTGTTTGTAAGGCAAACACCTTAGGCCACCCTCCCAACCCCACTGCTAAGGGGGGCTCCTCAGCTGCATGCATCATAACTGCACTTAATAGAAAGAATGGCAATTTGAGGGGTGGAAACCAACAGGGAAAGAGCAGTGGCCTTCCTCTCAAGAGTCAAGAAGATTAGAAAGAACCAGAGAAACCTGAGAAAGGAGGGCCAAAACATACCAAGTCATAAGTGTCTGGTAGTTAATGGCCCTAAAGGATAAGGTGACATCAGAATAAATCTTCTTGCCCAGCATCTCCAGGGCCCCACTATACTTATCAGGAGGAAGCAACTTGGTAGAGGGCAATAGCTTGAAGGGCTTGTCCGAAGAGACAGATACTACAGAAGAATCAGCAGAAGGGCATTTATACAAAAATTTACATCCATCAGGCACCTTGTAAAATCTGTTGTTTCCTGGGAGCAGGGGGCTGCAAATCAGGGGCCATAAAAGCTGCTGAAAAGGTATGCACAGCAGGGCAGATGGATATCAGAAACTTGACAGCAATTCCACTTAAAGAATTCCATCATACGGTTAACAGTGTCCCCAAAAGGAGAATCTGGACTAATAGAATCCTCCTCCTCCAAGCCATAATCCATGGGGAAAAAGGGGGAAGGAATTTGGGAATAGTAGAATAAGGACTCATACCCAGAGTCCTGATCTCTATCAGAAGAATCCAGTTCCTTAGGTCTTTTAAGAGAAGTGGATGACCAGGGAAGAGTAGACAAAGACATCCTTTGAGAAGGCTTTAAATCCATCAAAGCATTAAATCTCTGAGCAAAATCCTGTCATTCATGCTGGGGATCTTTAGCTGTAGAGGAAATATGCTTTTCTTTCTGTTTCTTTTTCTGTGGGACGTTTGCATGAAGCACCCTAGGAGGGTCAGACCCTTGGCACACTCAGTAAGCGTATTAGGGATCTCCTCCCTCACTACAACCTACAGAATCCCCTTTGGTCCTTCAGATATAATCATCTGAGGTTCCCCCTCAACATCTAAAGCAGATGTTTGAAAAGCTTCCAAGGATGTGTGAGAAACTAGTTCCATGACAGTCTGAGTTTGCGTCAGGAGGAATCTAAAGCAACCACAAGACTATCATCTGGGCTTTCATCATCCTACAAGAGAGAAACCCAAGGGAGGTTGGACAGCAGCAGACCAAATTTTTTTTGCATTCCTCTTGGCTAACGGCTGATCCTTGGAATGGGTAGACTCTGCACAGCACCTTCAGTCAACAGCTTAAAACGTTGTCTTTTCAAGGTAAACAGACAAGGAGTACAGACAACAACATAGGGTCAAACGCTTGGCAAACAGAACACTACGTATGGTTGTGGGAAGCACTCAAACAAGAGAGGCACTGGTTGTGAAGATCTTTATGGGGAATCTGCCTCCTACACTGACATTTTCCCTTTCAGGATGACATGAAACCAATCAATACTAAATATAAAATAAGGAAAACCCCCAACAGGGCACTTATCAGAAAAAAACAGCTTGATAATCAGCACAGCACAAAGGCATTCAGAGTGATGTTCAATGATGGTGTGGTGTTTGGACTGGCAAAAAAGAAGTTCTGAGCATGTGCGTCTGTACATCACCTTTATTCCCTACACCCTGTGTGGGAAGTATCCATGTGACATATGGTGCCCATCAGTACTAAAGGCTTTGCTATACTGGCTGGATGTTGGGCTATCCTTGGTAGGAGATCCCTTCAGTTAGGAATTCTGAAAAAGTGAAATGGAAGGACAATGATAGCTTCTTCTCTCCTTTCTGTTTTTAGACAAGATTCTCTGAGGGGTAGAAAACCATATTCTTACTGCAGAAAGGATTTTCCTATCCTGTGGCTTGGGTCTGAAAAGAGTCGAACCATCATATGGGGAATTTACTAAGGATGTCTTAAGGGGCTCAGCAAAGTCACAAGTGCATTCAAGCATGCCTCCTTATGGTATTGCCTGTAACTGTGGCTCTTGAAATACTCTCAGCTTTGATGGATATCAGACACACAGAGGTATTTAATAGGGACTGAAGTGTGACCAGCTGACATTCCATGTGTTTCTTGTCCTCTGTCAGACAGACTTCTGGTGAGCCGTTTTGCCAGCTCTCTGAAATGTTGTAATATATGTGAAATAATTAAGTGTCAAAGGTAGATGAAGTGTAGACTAACTTTCCAAACCTATCCAAAGCCCTAGACTCTCTATTAAGGGGGTGGACAGATGAGCTTTCCTTTACGAGTTCTTTTTTTGTAGCTGCCACAACTACCATGGCACCCACTGTCAGATCTTCTTTGCTCCAATATTACCTTTGTTTTTTTTATAAAAACAAGGTATTTATCTGCTTTTTGGGTATTGGTTCTGTCAATTCTGGTTCTTTCCATGCACACCAAAAGATGAAGTCCACCACCTTATCAGTGTGGGGGATCACCCCATAAGTAGCTGAGCCAGATCCAAAAGCCTCAAGAAAGACACATTCGTCTTGAGAGGGCTCTTCGAAAGAGCAACTTCCTTTCTGTCTCAACAGATCGAGGATCTCTCTACATTACATGCCCTCAAGTGACGATCTAGGGGTTCCCTCCCCTTCATCAAAATTGGTGTCTTCTGTGAAGGATCCCTGGGGGAGTCAATGCACCTCCTCTTACAAGAATGTTTCTAAGAATAAAATCTAAGCAGTTCAGAAGGCCATGAAAAACCACACTCCAAAGACGCCCGAAAATATGTAAATACAACTTTTATTTTCACATTAATAAAAGTTGTATTTACATATTTACGGGCGTCTTTGGAGTGTGGTTCTTCACGGCCTTCTGAACTGCTTAGATTTTGTTCTGGTTTAAGTGTTGAAAGCTGCTTCCCTAATCTCTTACTGGTTTTAATGTTTCTAAGGAACCTTAGTGGTGGAATGCTCTGGAGAGGATTCAGAAGACTGCTAGGTGTCCTGTATGTGGAATGCCTCAAAGCACATATGAACCACGGAGTGTGAAGGATCACGACTCTTTCAGCTTTGATATGGGCAGAGTTGAGATAGGAACAGATGTCCATTCCCCAGTAGTGGAGAGAGCTCTCTAAACTGCCTTGAAGGCAGAATCTGAAGGAAAACCCTGAACCATCTTAGTAGGAACCAAGACCAACACTTGAATGGCCAATGAAACCAGACTGACTCTGCTCCAAGACAGACACTGAAATCCTAAGCAGAAGAGAGAGCTCTGAGAATTTCATACCCTGTCCATGGAAGCAGCACTGAAGCTTTGGCTTTGAGATCTCTCTGGATCTGAGGAGCTCTGAACCAGCAGCATCAGAGATGTTGCCAGAGAGGAAGATGACCACATCTTTGGATATGACATGGACAACTCCTGAGGAAATCTTGGATCAAGATACCCTGAAGATGGTAGGTGGATCAGGGTGGGAGCAACCACAGGAAGGGTCGAAAGGCCAAAGTTCACTGGTCTGATGGGAGATGGAGATGGGAGAACTCCCCAGCTGAATTTGAGTGCTGAGGAAATTCCTCATCATTCCATTCACATTAGCTGTCAAGCTTCTGGTAGACCAAACAGACCTCAGGAAAGAAGATGCAGACTAGGGTCTTGATGATTTTTTTACTGGTCTCTCTTGGAGAAAAGGGAATGCAGCCTGGGAAAGATCTGCCCTGGTGAAAAACTTGGCTTAGTTAAAGGTGGGGTTCTGAATGGCACTGGTGTCGGACCCTAAGGAGGAGTAGGATCCAATGAGCTGGGAATTTTGGAAGCAAGAGCCGAAAACAATCAAGAAGCAGCAGAATGGTCTGGAGAGTGTTTTTTTGTCTCCTTACCCCTTATCTATGGGCTTGTCACTTTTCTCCCCTCTCGATCTGTCTGAGAATTAGGAGGCTCTAGAAAATGAAGAAACAGATTTTGATGATTCTCCTGCAGAAGGATGGAGAAGTCTCATCAATATCAGCTTGTTTCTGTGCTCAATAACAGAGGCCAAAGACCATACAAATGGAGCAGTTCTAATCCTAGTGTGTAGTGCCGAAACAATAAACACACGTTTGGTGTGCATCTGAAATAGGAAGTTTGTGGCTGCAAGCCACACATTTCTTGAACCCAGACGGCTTGTCAGACATAATTAAGCCAATCATAAAAATGAAGAGAAAATCTGACAGAGATTTTATTTTATTTTTTTAATTTGAAAATACCAACAAAGGTAAAAATCTACCATCAAAGAACAAGTAACTAAATCCTAATAGAAAAGGATCAGATGACGCCAAAAGCATGAGACAAATGGAAGAAAACTATTTGCACGGAATAGAAAATTTACAGGTAAGCAAATGTTATCAAGAAAATGAAAGATACACTATCACAATCAGAATGCTAAAAATTGTCATAACAGTATCTGAATACCACAATAACAGCAAGAAAAGGAAATAACTAAGCTGAGGCAAGCCTGAACCAAGCGGACCACATCTGTTTGCTACAAGCAACAAATGATATCTGAGGTAATCTTGGGGACAAGGAGGGGATTATGGTATGGGGAGGAGTCTAAACTGAGGATATTGAAGTCTAAAAGTGTCTGAAGTCGAATCTGAGATCAGATCCAAAACCCATCTGTTAAGGAATGTATGGAAAAGATAACATCAGTCTGTTTTCTACCAAGAGCTCCTAACACATTAGCAGCAAAAACACTCTCTCCACGTGCACACAAGTGTGTGGGCACACACAGACACACACAGGAATCTAGTGATCTATAACAAGTACACTAAATGTCGACAACGCTAATGTTGACAAGCTTCTGTGCATGCTCTGAGGATTAGTCTTGGACCATGCAAGCTAAAAACCATGTTTCTTGCAGGACAAGCTCTCCTGATCCCCCACATCCCTTGCAAATTATTTATTCCAACTCCAAGAATGAACAATCCCTGATGGAAAGGGCATATTCCTCTATGCAAGGAACTGCCGATCTTGCACGACTGACAACCGTTTAGTCAACCAAAATGTGTCGACAAAACAAAAGTCAACTAAAACTGGAATCGATCAGTGGCAGTACAGCCATACATATTTAAACACACATCAGACTTCTTAACATGTTTAGCTCTGGAGACAAAAACACAAAGCTGTTTCCAAAGATCCCGGAGATCTAACATTCATAAAAAGTATTCAAAGTACCAGGATAAAAATGGGGAGCTGGATTTTGTGACTCGGGGCAATGCCAGACATCACTTTAGGCATACAATAAGGAAAGGCAGACAAAGACATACTGCATGTAGAGGAATAATCTCAAGGCAAACAATTCTGATATTCTCCAACTGGAAGAAACTGCTAAAACTATATAGTTATGCAAGTAACTCACCATAATGAAAGATGTTCTAGTAGAGGGCTCACTACTGTAGTGAGTCCTAACCTGTGAGGACTACCTAAACTGGACATCTAACCTCTCAGTCCAGATCTTTAGCAGATATCCCCAGTAAGCTGGGCCCCTCCTCTGTCCTGTCAATCTGACAAGAGGTATAAGAAGAGTAACTGTTGTCCACTCAAAAACCTTTGTTATTAGTGGATCCTAGTAAACAATACAAGGATTGATAGGGTTACTTCCTGTTCTAGGTACAGGAAATCTCTTGTGCTGAACTGGAACATTAGCTGGTTATGTGTACACATCTAAATCTTTAAAAGAATACCAGGGATGACCATAACATGAGCTCTCTCTCTCTCTCTACACAGACCTGTCCAAGGATATGTATAGAAAATACAGTTGTGTACACTTACCATAAATGTAGATGTTTGAGTGTATTCACTGTTGCAGTCATCACCTGTGGGTTATCCCTGTTGTGGTAACCCTTGGCCGTCCCGAATACTAGAGTCAATGTTTTTCTGCGTCGGTTGCTGTTGCTTGCTGCCTGACGTCAGGTTGTCAGTGCTATAAAGGAAGGCAGCCGACGCCATTACATCAGTTTTTCTTGCCCTAACCAGTCAGGGGCCCAAGTAAATATGGTAAAGTGGTGCTGGTGGCTAAAAGCCACCATTAGAAACTTATGTCTCCCTAAAGAAAGAAGATATAAGGGGGAAGGAGGGTGAGAAATCAGGACTGCAACAGTGAATACACTAAAACATTTACATTTATGGTAAGTGTACACAACTGTACTATGTTCTTCGTGTTTCACTGTTGCAGTCATCACCTGTGGGAGGATTCCCAAAGCTGAGGAGAGGGGTGGTAGGATTAGTAAGAGACCTATGAATTGGTCAGCATGCCCTGCAGAACTGCAGAGGTAAGCCCTGCCCTAGCCTTAGAAAACAGAGGTAAATGGTAATGCTTGGTAAAGGTATGGACAAAAGTCCAGGTGGCAGCTTCCAGGATGTCCCTGGTGGGAACTCCTCTGAGGAATGCTGTGGAAGTGGAGGCTGCACTACTGGAATGAGTTCGAACAGACTAGGGGGGGGGGGGTTCCCATGCAACCTGTAGCAGAAATGGATACAGTGTGATATCCATTTGGAAATGGTTTATTTGGAAATGGGCTTCCCCTCTGCCCCTGGGGCAAAGCTGACAAGTAGTTGGTCTGTTTTCCTGAAGGGTTTAGTACGGTCCATAGTACCTGAGCTGTATGAGCACGTCTAGTGAGTGCAGAATTCTTTCCCCCTTGTTTTGAGGGTTAGGAAAGAAGGAGGGTAAAATGTATCACCATGGGCATTAAAGGAGGGGTTAGGCCTCAGGGAGACCCTGTCTACATGGAAGATGAAGGGCTCAATGGTCATCAGTGCCTAAAGTTCTGAAACCCTTCTCTGGCTGAGGTCATAGCTAGGAGAAAAGCAGTCTTCCAGGAGAATTATCTTAGTTCTGCTGAAGCAGCAGCTTCAAAGGGTGGTAAAGTTAGTTTTTCCAAAACATAATTCAGGTCCAGGCTGGAGTGGGTGGCCTTCTGGGAGGTCTGACATTAGACGCCCCTCTGAGGAATTGTTTAATTAAAGGATGGGAGAACAGGGGCTGTTCTGTATCAAAATGAGATGAAATGGCTGAGGTGTGGATTTTAATAGAGGAGAAGGATAGGCCACTATTAAGTAGCTCCGCTAGGTAGTCCAGGATAAGAGGGATGGAAAGTTGTGAGGTATTGCCTCCTCTGGACTGGCTCCAGGAGCAGAAACGTTCCCATTTTCCTGCGTAAAGTTTTCTGGTGCTGGGCCTTCTGGCCTCTGTGATAATGTCTAGGACCTGTTTGCTTAACAGGGGTCCCTTGTTTGCCTTTAGAGCATTAGCCATGCTGATAGTTTGAGTCTGCAAGTCCGGGTGCAGCATCCCACCCCCCCACCTGAGTTAAGAGGTCTGAGATCAGGGGAATCTGCCTGGGAGGCTGTAAGGTCAGGCTGCGCATTAAGGAGTACCAAGATTGTCTGGGCCAATCTGGAGCAATGAGGATGGCCTTTGGTCTCTCCTCCCTTATTTTGATCAGTACCTTGGGAATAAGAGGCAGAGGAAGGAATGCGTACACAAAGAGGGTGTGCCAGGAGAAGGTCAAGGCATCCACCTTCCATGCTAGGTGGTGACAATCCCTGGTACAGAATTTTTTCAGCTGATGGTTGAGATGCGAAGCAAAGAGATCCACCTCCAGAGTTTCCCACGCCTGAGTGATTTGTAAAAATATTTTTCTGTGGAGCTGCCACTCTTGGGGTCCAGTAAGTTTGTGCTCAAGTGGTCTGCCAGGGTGTTATTGATCCGACTATCACGTGTAGTCCCATGGAAGAGGCTGTCAGCCACAGGTTCATGGCTAGCCTGCACAGAGGGTAAGATTGGGTCCATCCCTGTTTGTTGATGTATCACATTACTATGGTGCTGTCTGCTTTGATAAGAAGAAACCCTGGCTTGAGATGGGGTTTGAAGGATGTCAGAGCCTTTTGTACTGCCATCATTTCCTTCTGGTTGATGTATAAGGTAAGATGCTGGGCATCCCAAAGACCTTGGTTGCACCTGCCTTCTAGGTGAGTGCCCCAAGCTATGTCTGAGGCATCGGTGGTAATGGCCTGCCCAGTTGGGCGGAGGGTGAAGGAAAGACCCTTGTTCTGGGCACAGGCCCCTGCCCACCAGAGAAACTTGGCCCTTATACAGGGGATCCGAGGCAGAGAGGTCTTCAGAGATTGAGAGTACTGACACCAAAGATTATTTAGGTATCACTGAAGTTTTCTCATGTGAAGCTTGGCCAGAGTAATTAGAAGGATGCAAGATGCCATGTACCCCAAGGCTTGCAGGAACTTCCATGCAATGAGGTGACTTCTGGAAGCCAGCTGGTTAAAATAGAGAGGCAGGAAGCTCTGCTTTTCTGGGGACAGGAAGGCCATTTGGGATGCTGTGTCCAGCAGTGCGCCCAGGAAAATGATCTTCCTGGAGGGTGTTTGCCTTGATTTCTTCTCGCTGATGGTGTACCCGAAGGAGGTTAGGAGGGTTTTGACAAAGAGGAGGTCCTTGAGGAGGTTTTCTTTGAAATCTACCTGAATGAGGCAGTTGCCCAGATAAGGGTAAATTTGTATATTTTTCTGTCTGCAAAAGGCTATGGCCGGGGCTAAGCATTTGGTGAATATCCTGGGAGCATTAGATAAGCCAAAGGGTAGCGCAGAGAACTGAAATTGTTATGAGCTTGCTCTGAAGCAAAGGAATTTCCTGCAGGATTCCCTTATAGGGATGTGGAGGTAGGCATCTTTTAGTTCTAGGGTAACTAACCAGGCATTTTTTGTCAGCATAGGCAGCAGCTGCTGCAAAGTTAGCATTTTGAATTTGGGGACCACCAGGAAGGTGTTCAGAATTAAGTGGTCTGCCAGGGTGTTGCATGATGGGGCGCCAAGTGCCCTCTTTTCTAGGAACAAGAAATAGTCTGGGATAAAAGCCTTTGCCTGTTTGATCTGAGGGGACAGGTTCTACTGCCCCTTGGGATATGAGAGTTTGGACTTGTTTCAATGTCTCTGCCCACTGATTTGGAGGTAAGTCTGGGTACCCTCTTGGAACTGGGAGTTCATTGAAGGAGAATTTGTATCCCTTAAAAATTATCTTTAAGACCCATTGGTTCTTTGCTACAGAAAGCCAATTTTCTTTGCAGATGGAGAGCCTTCCTCCTAGCTTTTGGTGAGTGAAAATAGGGCAGAGGGGGGAGAGGGAGTCATTGAGAGTTTTTGCCATAGAGAGATGGCTTAGAACTCCCTGCCTTTGGAGTGGACGTGGTCCACCGTTTGGTTCTCTGCTGTCCCTGGGATAGGAGTCTGGGTGATCTTTCCCTGCGGGGCTTACCTTACCCCTGTCTGCTAGGTGCAGGAAAGGACCAGTGTTTTGAGGGAAAATTCCTGCTGAACCTAGGAGGTTGTACCTGAAGGAAATCTTTTACTGTTTGCATAGATTTTGCTTTGTCTTCCAGCTTTTTAAGCACCTACTCTGCTTTTACTCCAAACATGCGGTCCTTATCCAAGGGTGCATCAAGTAATTTAGATATCACATAAGAGAGAGGTTGTTCCTTTAACCATGCATGTCTCCTAATGACAAATCCTGACACTGCTTGAGGCTTCTAGGGCGTCATATCCACAGTGTAATGAGTGTTTAGCCACTTAACAAGTAGAGTGCAGTAAATCTGCTAACTCTTTCAAATTGGCAGAGTCAGGAAAGGTTGAAATATTTTGTTGTAATAGTTCCAAAGTGTGTTGTTGATATTTTAACATGTGGAACTGACAGTTGAGTGCTCTGGCAGATAAGGTTGCAGAGGTGTATACTTTTTTACCCCATCTGTCCAGAGCTCTGGAGTCCTTGTCAGAAGGAATAGGATTCTTTGCAGAACTAGCCTTAGCTCCTTTTTGTCCCTGTGTAATGACCTCTGGGTCTGCAGCAGGATTTCTGTACAGGTATTTGTGAGAATCCAGTACTCTGTAATACCCATCAGGTTTTCTGGGAGCAGGTGGGAGGGTGTCAGGAATTAAGCTGGATTCATGGAAGACATCAACCACCTCTAAGATTGGAGGCATGGCCAAGGGTCTTGTGATGGGGCAGGTCTAGAAACTCTCAACCTTTTCTTAGACTGAGGGAAGTCCTGGGACTCCCAGTGGAAATGTTCCCTGAGGGTATGAAGGGTTTCCCCAAAGGAAAGATCTTCTGGTGGGGAGGCAGAAGGAATGGATTCCTCTGCATCTGAATCTTCATAAGCAGTCAGAGGTTGTTGTTCCTCTTCAAAATCTGAATAATCAGACCCCTAAAAACCCTGTTCTGTCAGTATTTCAGGAGAAAGGTCTCTTTTCCTTTTAGATGGTGTGGCCTGACTACCTCTGATAAGGGTGATAAGATCCACCGCTACTTTAAGCATTTGAGCTTGGGGTGGTGGAGCAAGAGTAAAATGGTGGCCAGAGGAAGTTTTCCTAGGAGTGGCCTTGCCTCTAGGCCTAAGAGTATCCATCGTTCTGACAGAAACAGTAGTCGGAGGAGAAGACGTCGTTTTTTGTCTAGATTCCGTAATGCAAAAAACATCCTTGGAAGCTGGTGCTTGTGTTGCGGCTCTGGACCCAATCAAGGCAATGGCAACCAAAGGTTCGGAAGGCGAAGATTTCTGTGGCATACCAGATGCCGAAAGGGTCTCAGTAGAGGCCTGCGAAGGTATCGAACCGGGCATCAGGGGCTGCGAAAGCGCCTCACTGAATTTAGAACTGATGACCTGCTTAGCGGTAGAGGTGTCGGAAGGCTTAGGCTTGTGTGGTCTGTCTCTATCTTTATCCTTACTTTTTTTCGGAATGTCTACAGATTGTTGGCTGATGGACACCATTCGGAATGCGAAGACAAAAGAGGAAAATTCCTGGCTACAATAACAGCTCTAAGATGAATGTTTCTCGCGTTAAAGAGGGCACAGAACCGGCAACGAGGGATGTCGTGGTCTGGGCCTAAACAAGTGACGCAGTATGAAATGGAAGTCTCGGTGTGGTATTTGCTTTCCACAGATGAGTCAATTGTTAACTTTTTCGGACATTGGTTAGTGCAAGAAAAAAGGATCCCCAACGGGGTACTTAGCTTTAGACATTTTCAGCTGTAATTCAAACTCTGATAGCGACCGACCGGCACATGTGCGAACTGCTTCTGCTATGGGCTCCACGGCAAGAAAGCCTGGTGTAATGGAGTTGGCTGCCTTCCTTTATAGCACTGACAACCTGACATTAGGCAGCAAGCAACAGCAGCTGATGCAGAAAAACATTGACTCTGGTATTCGGGCCGGCCGAGGGCTACCATAGCAGAGATAACCCACAGGTGATGTCTGCAACAGTGAAACACGAAGAACATCTAGAGGAGAGCCACAAGGAGGGAACCTACATTATAGCAGTTGATGCCCCTTTTCAAACACATACTGTTATGGTGAGTTACTTACACAACTGCACTACGTTCACTGTAGGGTACACTTGCAGCAGCAGGAAGTGTCCCAAAGCAGTAATATAGATCCATATGGAAAGACTTTTTTTTTACATTACAGATGAGTTAAAAATTAAAAACCATCGAAGATAAAAAAAAAAAAAAAAAAAAAACAGTAACATAGGGATGGGCACTTGATACAAACATATTTTAAGTAGAACTAAGAAATCAATTAAAGAATGGGAACAATGTTTCTGGTCTTCTGAGACAGAAGCAAGTCCTTGTTTCTTTGGCTTGGATATAAAATTAAGTACTTACCACATGGAACTGATTTGTAAAACATGCTGGTTTGACGTCGTTAACCAATTCTGGTAAAAGGAGGACATCTAGCCAGCTATTCTGATAAAATGAGGGTGAGCTATGGTAGGAGTTAAGAGCTGAGATGGGACTTTTTTGGGGGAGGGGAAGAGGCTGGTACCACCACAGCTGCTCCCTGTTGGTGGCTAAGCCCTCCACAACAGTAGTTTTAGATGCTGCATCTGCAAAAATCATATACATGTTTTCCCAACTGCAGCCTAATTTGGGTTTGTCTAACCAGAGTTGTCTTCATGATTTCATCATGTACTTGCTCACAACCACTCTGGGGTTACCTGATGATATGCTCTTGAGACTTCAGAATGTGGGTCTGACAGTTCAAGTCCATGAAGGCCAGGGCTGTTGAACTGTATACTTTCTTCCCCAATCAGTAAAGCAGTCTGATTTCCCCTGGAGCCAGTCTTGCTCCATTTGCAGTATTCAGTGACAACGTATCTAGAGTTGTAGTAGGATTGCTATGCAAATACTTGCGAGAACCTTGTGCCCTGTAACAGAGGCCAGGTCTCTCATGGGAAAGTGGTCAGAGTCGAACTCTAAAGATGTTGCTCCAAAAACATCCAGCAGGGCTACCAGGATTCAAAGAACAGCCACTGGTTTTGGAGGTCCAAAAGGTTGAAGTATCTCTTCTGGGAAGCAGATGCATCCTGAAGCTGCCACTTGCAAGTCTTCCCTCATAACTGAGAAGGCGCCTCCAAATGACATATCCTCTGCCAGAAAGTGATACGCCAGAATGTCCTCAGTGTCTACGACATATGCCAGGCAGGAAGAAAGCAATAACCTATAGTTCAGTTGCTCCTCCTCCTCAGAATCAGAGGAGTCCGAGCTGCTCACTGGGGAGACCTCCTCTCTTTCTCTTGCGTGGACAGACTCTAGACACAGACAGCTGCTCAGAATTTGGCTCCAGGTTATACAAAAACTGGAGGAAACCCTAAGTCAACGTAGTTCAACCCTGAGAGGCAGCCTTGCTGGGACTGAGGGGGTGATCCATCAAAAGGCATCTGCTTAGGCATGGCATATACCCTGATGTTATGAGAATAGGTAGCCATGCAGAACTGTGAACTCAAGGGGGATATCCCTGGTTAGGATTTGTAGGCTTGGACATCCTCTTTCATGATTACTACATGGATTCTTTTTACTGTTTGCTTGAGAATTATACAGTGCTCTGGAGTAGATAACCAAGGAACAGCCTCCAGTGTAGGCTGGGCCAGTTTGTCTGTCCACTGAGATGTCCTAGGAGCCAAAGGCATACTGCCTCTGAATGGGACAGCATCTTGTACTTGGTCACTCTTGGGAATCTGTTTAGCATTCACAGAGCCAATACAGGTCTCCAGGAGCAATCTTTAAGACTAAAAACGCATACAGTAGAAATCTCTTTCCTTCTCTCTTTCCTGCCCTCGTCATGGCAATCTCTTCAATGCATATTAGTATATTTGTAGTTTTGTGATGAGTTGACAGGTTATGTTTTGATGCAAAATACTATTTTTAAATTGTTATATTGCCTAAATATTCTTTTTTATAATGAAGTATATGGGATGATTTTCTGAATTTTATTGGTTGGTTTGGTCATGTGTTTTTAACTGTTCCCTCTATTTAAATGTGAAGTAATGAGAACTATGTATGCTGATGAAGGGTTGAGAGCCCGAAAGCTTCATTAAAAGTCTAGCGTTTCTGAGACTATTGTGTGTTTTTCGACGATATTTTGTTCTACCTTGGTACTTAATTTTCAACTTAATTACTGGTGTTGCAGACAACGCTGTAGGAGGAAACCAAACCAGCCTGCTAAACTCTCATCTACTAGTAAGCTACGTATCATTCAAAATGGTTCTATCCATTAAGAGACTGCTTATAAAGGCAAACAATCCGTTGTTACAGAACCAAACGTCTAACAATGATCCTCAGGATACTATGGTAGCTGAAGATACAACTAAACTAAACAAGGTATTGAGTATACTGGAGAAGAAAGTTAATAGCTATAAGCAGCTGCAGTGGCAAAGGTTTAGCTTTCTAGCTTACCTTGAGCTAGGTATTGTACCTAGAGCACTACGTGTTCTCAAAATGCCCTCATATGGCAATACATATGAGGAACTTTTAGTTAAGTGGCAGCAGCTTAACTTAGAACTGAGTGCAAGTTATATGAGGCTTATGAATGATTATTTTGAAGAGACTGAAAAAACTTTGCTTGCAGAGATAGAACAATGTGATAAAGATGTTTTAACAATACTAAAGGGTGATGTCTCTAATAGCATTTATCAAGCTTTTGTAGAAAGAGTGCATTTGTTGGATACCAGGTTGGAAGTGCAAAAGAAACGGAAATTACAACGGGATATTGATAATTTTAAAAACAGCCACATCTTTTCGTGGCCGAGAACTGAATACAAAAGACCGTTTAAGGCCAACAAGCAAGTGCAGAGTAATATATCCTCTACGGGTGTAAGGAAATCCCTGGACCAGCTAGATGACTTCAATCTACCGCAAACCGCATTAGGCTGTTCTACCAATCAACGAACGCATACGCCTAGCGTCATCAGGTCAACGCCACACCGTCATGAGGCAGAGAAAGCAAAGGAATGTGAATCTACTCCGCATCCACCATTAGGAGAAATCAGCGTGGAGTTACTTTTGACTCCAGCGACAGAAAGCGTTAATCTAGATACTCTAAGCACATCAACAACATCAGTGCAATTACGCGAAGCAAAAGGGAAGAGGCAGACTGAAATCTCGGCTTTTTTACCTTTTCGGCTGCAGCAACCAGAAAAGGTTGCAATACACAAACTGCATACCGAGGGAAGTCCAGTAACTACGATAGGAGAGCAACTCCAACAGCAAGGGGCAAAGAGGAAATTCAACAGCCCAAAGAAAAGCAACAAGGTACCACGCAGATGAATGAAATTGTATTGATAAGAGAAGGTACTGTAAATCTAACGCAACATATTCTTTTAAATGAACATTACAAAGTATTAAGCAAGGGTCTCAAGTTCATTCCCTTTGCTATGGACAATGTCGTAAATGCTATTATTGACCTGAAGTTATTTGCTAGAAATTTAATGTTAAGGTTAATATTTAAAAACTCTGTTACAAGTAATTCTGGTTGTAAAAAATCCAGTTTATTTATTCCTCAATTAGCTCCTGTTATTTTGGCATTCACCAACATTGTTGAATTGGAGCTAAGGTCTTTGTTTTCTCAAAGGTGCTATACTATAAAGAATTATAATCTAACTTATAATGAGTATCAAGCTCTTATATATTTAAAGAAAAATAAGGATATAATTATTAAACAGGCCGATAAGGGTGGGGCGACTGTCCTTATGGACAGAGGTTATTATATGAACAAATTCAACACTTTTCTTTCTGATACTAATACATTCAAAAAAGTAACCCTCCTTGAAGTTAAAAATCATATAACACAAGTGAATATGGTCATCTATGATATGCAGTTGAACAATGACATTTCAATAGACTTGTTTAATTATTTTTCTACTCCATGTCCTAAAATTCCACAAATATATGGAATACCGAAGATACACAAATCTCTGGATGACCCACCACTGAGACCTATAGTCTCAGGTAAAGGGTGGATAACTGAACCTATATCTAAATATTTACAAACAATATTGGCTGATATGTTACCCAAGTGCGAAAGTATAATAAAAGACAGCACACATTTTTTGAAAAAATTAAATGTATGGTATAGTAATGTTTCTGATAACTATATTTTTGTAACTTTGGATATAGAGTCTTTATTCACTGTTATTCCCATTGATTATGGTGTAGAAGCAATAAGGAGATTATTATTGTGTAATTCGACTAAACAACCATGTGAAGTGGAGAATATATGCTTACTTTTACAACTGGTATTAACAAACAATATCTTTATTTTTGATGATATCCCATAAAAGCAGTTAACAGGAGTGGCTATGGGGACATATGTTGCTAATACCTTTGCAAATTTGGTATTGTTTTACTGGGAGAAAGAATTTATCTTAAACTACAGTAATGTATTGAGTAAGCATGTGAAAAGTTATGTCAGATTTGTAGATGATTGTTTTTTTATATGGGATGGCACGGAAGAAGAACTTCATGAATTTGTTACATACATTAACAATACAACAAGTTTCTTTAGATTCAAAATGAGTTTTTCATTAAATGAGATGGTATTTTTGGATGTAAAATTATATAAGAAGAACAATACAATACAAACAATGGTGCATAAAAAAGATGTGCACACAATAA
Organism: Protopterus annectens; assembly: GCF_019279795.1. Lineage (NCBI taxonomy): Eukaryota > Metazoa > Chordata > Ceratodontiformes > Protopteridae > Protopterus > Protopterus annectens. Next base: position 1,854,696,235 of record NC_056725.1, on the reverse strand, counting down.
GATACTTAGAAAGTACTAGCATGCACCCACCACATGTATTTAAGGGCATAGTGAAGTCGCAGTTAATTAGAGTAAGTAGACTAACAACAGAAGAACAAGTATACATGAATGAGATAGCAGTTATGAAAACAGAGTTTATGAAAAGTGGATACGCAGAACACCTTATTAATAGTAATATTGAAATGGTGACACAAGGTAGAAAAAAATGAATATAAACCGATATTTTTGAGTGATATGGTGAATGATGGATATGAGTTATCTACATCTATAATAAGAAAAGATACACCTATAAGGTACATAACCACATACTCTGGTTTTACTAATCAAATATGCAAATTAATTGAAAAAAACTGGCCAATTTTGATGGCCATGCCAGAACTTAACCTTTTAGCAGGGTCTAAACCAAGGTTTGCATATAGAAACCATCAGGCTTTAAAGAATATGTTGTGTTATAAGGATTTTGTAAGACAACAAAGCCCAGTATATAATAAATTAGGTACCTATAAATGCTATAATTGCACATGCTTTGGGGATATTCTAGAAGTAGATTGTTATTTTAAGCATCCGGTCACCCATAGGAAATTTCAGTTCTATTGTAATGCTAATTGTAACACTACAAAACTGGTGTATCTTGCTACATGTACGTTATGTCATGCGTTCTATGTTGGGAAGACTACACGAAGGCTTAAAGATCGCATTATACAGCATAGATCTGAAATTAACAGGCAGATACAGACCAATGCTTTATATAAACATATACTAGAATTTAATACACATAGTTTTAAATTTAGATGTATTGACATAGTACAAGTGGGTATGAGGGGGGGGTGATGTCAATAACCTTTTGGAAATAAGGGAGTTAGAGTGGATAATAAGGTTGCAGGCAGATACCACTCCTGGTTTAAATAATGCTACCAGCATAAAACCTGTATTATTAAAGCGACAAATGAATAATTTATAATAAGTCATATTAGTATATTTGTAGTTTTGTGATGAGTTGACAGGTTATGTTTTGATGCAAAATACTGTTTTTAAATTGTTATATTGCCTAAATATTCTTTTTTATAATGAAGTATATGGGATGATTTTCTGAATTTTATTGGTTGGTTTGGTCATGTGTTTTTAACTGTTCCCTCTATTTAAATGTGAAGTAATGAGAACTATGTATGCTGATGAAGGGTTGAGAGCCCGAAAGCTTCATTAAAAGTCTAGCGTTTCTGAGACTATTGTGTGTTTTTCGACAATCTCTTCAATGCCCCACGATCATTTAGATGGTCCTGCACCAACAACATTAGGTGGTTCTGGTCTCAAAGGTACAAGGCACACATAAAAAAAAAAAAAAAAAAAAAAAGAGGTCCCATCCTAAATTCTAACTTTGACTTTTCTGAAATAAGCCCTTTTACCCAGCTGTTAGTGGCCAGGCTGAAGGAGTTAAGAGCACTGTTACCTTCTGGAGATGGAGGGCAGTTGTCTCCTTAACCCATAATCTGCTACATGCTTCTGTTTCTGCGTATATATCTAAAGCAATTTTTTGTTTTATCTAAGCCCTTCCTATGAATTAGTCTGTTCCAGTTTGTTTCCAGTGGAAAATTCAATGTTTAGTTGGATAATTTATATTGCACCTTAAATGAAAGTGAAACAACTGGTTTATAGATTACACAGTTTTGCCTCGTTCCTGCTTTTTGAAACTTTTCTGTGAAGGAAAAGCAAAAAGCAAGTTCCTTCCAAAGGATGAATCGAGAACCTGTTCTTTCACATCCTCTGTCACTGGCAAAAGTCTAAGTCAGACATGTGTTATGACATCAGCTCCAGTCACTGCTGTCCACATGTAGGCACCCAGATCATCATAATACTCTGGTAGAAGGTTCATACAATATTTCTTAGACTGAAACTCTCTCTGTAGTCCCATATGAAGTACTCCGTGATTTAAAGTCTGTCCAAAGGAAACATTCTTTTGGACGGTTGGTGGGGGTGGGGCTATTCTGAGGGAATCATTTCCTTCTCAACCACATTATGATCTATGGGTGAGAAAACTTAGGAAAAAGTAAGATAAGTTTAACATTGCTTCTAATTCTGAGGCCAATCAATCTAAATGTGGAAGATTCCCTTCTCTATGCTGCTGGAAGTGGGCTCCTGATATATACAGTTGCAGTACTGATAGACCTACCCTCGGAAAAGGCAAGGGCATGCTCCTCCATGAAACTCTTTTAGTTAAATGCCATCTGGACCAATGTCTATACATCCAACACCTGGGGCTCAGGAGCACAGCCTACATGAATGCGAGTGCTAACATCTCTCTAGCATGGGGGGGGAGGAGTCTAACTCATTTTCAAAAATATACAACTCATGGATACTGTCAATAAAAACAGAAAGAAAATTCATAGTCTCACAAATTTCAGGAAGGATGATCAAAATTTTGGAAGGGTGGCAATCTGCTGCATATACAAGAAACAGAGATTCTACTTAAATTTCTCAGAAACCTCTTCTGCAGCCTGTGTAGTAAAAGTTATGATCCAAAATCCTGCCTCTGAAAGGGCCAGGACAGGCAAGAATTCAGTGAAATTAAGGTATAGGGCAAAAGAGTGAAGGGAGCAAGGAGACCTCACTAGGTCTGATGTTTACATGTCTCAGTGGCACTGGAGGGGTTACCTACCTGTGAACTCTAAGTGATCATTCTTTGAGGCACTGTATCACCCCCCCCCTTTTTTTTTTTTGAGTCTGAAGGCCATTGGTAGATGGCATTCCATAAGCATGACTTGTTTGTATTGAGGACTTAAGCTTCAACTAGTGTAGGTAGGTTTCTATGTTTTTAGCTCTACATGATAACTTTTTTTCTTTCTAAAGGTTGCACAGCTCTTGTGACAGGACACCTACTGCTTCTCTCCTGGGCAAAAAAAGACACTGCGACTGTCAATGCTTAGGAAGAATTTGTTGGTTACTATGTGAATGCTGAAACAGATGGCCTTAAATATCAAAATCCTGAGACCGTAATATACAAAGACCAAAACACTGAAGACCACAATGTCTAAAATTCTTGAAAATCAAATCTCTCTACCAATGCAGACATGAGAATGAGTGTTAAACAGGGATCCTTCATGGGGAAAAGTCTTGGAACTCAATACTGTGGTAATCAGTGTTTTGGTCTTTCAATGTTATGGTTTCAGGATTTTGATTTTCAAGACTGTGCGCTTAAAGATTGTCACAATAGGAGGTTACTAGGCTAATGGCCCTGGGGCCCTTACAAACCTAGCCAAGAGCTTACTCCTAAAAAAGAAGCCTCAGTCAGCACCTGTCGCCCCTGTCAGTGAGGGACACAGGTGGAACCCCGGGACAAATTTATGGTTTCCCATCCACTCATCAAGGTTGTGCTTGAACAGGATCAGAGAGGTACTCTGACATGTATAGGAAGTCTATTCCAGAGACAGGGTAGCCTCTGGGAGACAAACCTCTCTCTCCAGCAGGTTTTGTTGATGTCACATATTAGATTTAGGCCTTTCGAGCGGGTAATGCACGAGGAGTTAGACTTACGGATATGGCGCATCTCTAGTAGGATTTGATATTGCCTTGTAGGTGAGAGAGAGATCACCTCTGAACAATCTGTATGATACTGAGTACAGTGATAATGATTTGAGCCTGTCCGCATAGGACAGGTGCTGGAGGCCATGGATTCTCTTTGCGAGATATTTCTGTGGCCTTTCCAGTTGGTGCAGGTGTTTGGGAGAGGTACATACCAAACAGGGCGTTATACTCAACTGCTGGCCTAATGAGGGAGGAGTACAGAGAGGTATAACCTCCATTTTTCTGGATGCAATCCCTTTATTTATGAGATGAACCAAGTAAAAGGCTTTTCTGACCACTGCCGTCACATGATGGTCGAATGTGAAATTGTTGTTAACCTGAGTACCCAGGTCTTTCACCACAGGCTGTGTGCTTAGGGGGTTGCCTTTGATGTGGTAATCAGTAGGGTCTGTGTTTTTGCAGAATGGAATGATAATACATTTTTTATGTTTCACTTAAGGCCATGACTTTGTCAACAGTCATTTGCTGCTATGAGACCCTCTTGCAGCATGTTAACATCATCTGGGGAGTCAATGACGGCACCCAACTTACAGTCACCCGCAAACTTGGTCAGCCACAGGCCTTTTGTCTTTGCCTGGTATACTGGAATTGGCTGCTACATAAACATTTGTTTATTTATAAATCTGTTAACGTGGGTAGAACACTGATCTAAATTGACCATTTTCAGGTTCAGCCCAAGTGTATACTTACATGCATATGTGCATATATGCATAAAAAAGAAATAGTGAAGAATACATTCAAATAAAGTACATTCAACTGCAGAAAAACAGCAGTCAAAGTCATAAGAATTTAAATATAATAACGATGTTAACATTTAATAAAAAAAGATCTGAACATTGTTGGTTGATGACAGGTACATTTAGAAATGGGACTCATTGCAAAGTTAAGTCCTTAGGCTTCAGTAAAACTCACAGCAAGATTAAGTCCTCAGGTTTGTAGCAAGTCTAGGATGAAATTTTAATGATAAAGATGGAGTCTTGGGGATATGAGACATTAATTTGGTTAAAGCATGTACACTTTACTTGTTTAAAGAGGTACACCTTGAGTTCCTTCTTGCAAGTGGGGAAGGAAAGCACGTCACTTACTAAACTGGGTATGGATTTCAAAGGTCGGGTGCGTGTTCTCTATGTCTTACTTTGAAGTACAGAGTGAAAAAATGGAAGATGAGGATAGAGTGCTGCCTTTTTGCGAGTATGCTGGTGAAGAAAGGGGAGAACTCCATACTGATGAGTTTCAAAATCATGGATCCTAAGAGGAATTTGACTCTCTGATGGATGGGATGCCAGTTAGTTCACTTTTCCCATATATCATGGACCTAGCAACTTTAAAAGTTTCCAAGACAGTAGTTCACATTTTAAAAGCTAAAGAAGCTACATAATGCACTAAGAATAAACGCAAAAGAGTTCTCAGACTGGATGCTTATAACTGTTTGGATGTTTTGGATGTTAGCAAGGGACAAACAGTAATGCAGTAGGATTAACTAAAGCTACAGCAGTTGGGTCAGGTTTGGGAAGAGTGTACAAACAATTAAACAAAAAGACTAAGAAACTTTAAACATCCTATCTTCCTTTTTAGGGTCACCTGGCTATCAGGAAAATTTCAGGCAGTAAGACACACATCCTCCAAAGCTGACAGAGCTGGAGAAATGGATGAAAGGTCTGTAAGAGCTCACAGTATTTTCTGAGGGACTGAGAAAAGTACAGTTGTGCTCACGTACCATTAATATAGGTGTTTCAGTGTTGCAGTCTTGACTTGTGTAATTTCTCCACCATGGAAGCCCTTGGCCAGCCCGACTACCAGAGAATATTTTCCTCTCCTTCTGAAGCCAGAGGATGCCCTATCCAATGTCACTATGTTTGGGATGGGTATAAATGGAGTCGCTGGTACCATGACTTCAGTACTTTCTTGCCCCCAACAAATAGGAGTGTCCCAGTGTTTCCTAGAGTCAGGGTGGTCACCTGACTGAGAAGGTGAATGTCCTAGCCTATTCCATAGGCCAGAGGGAAAGAAGGGAAAGAATACTGCAACAGTGAATGCACTTGAACATCTACATGTATGGTAAGTGTACAGAACTGTACTATGTTCTTCATGTTTCACTGTTGCAGTCCAGACCCGTGGGATGGTTCTCAAAGCTGAAAAAGAGGGTGGATGGAAAGATTAAGGAGAGGCAAGGATGCCCTACAAAATGGCAGTGACAAATCTTGCTCTGGTCTTGGAAAAGGTAGGAAGATGATAATGTTTGGTGAAGGTATGCACAGTGGACCAAGTGGCTGCTTCCAAAATGTCCTTAGTGGCCACCCCTTTAAGAAAGGCAGTAGAGGTAGCAGTAGCCCTAGCAGAATGTGCCCTCACTGCATCAGGAGGCTTCTTACCATGATGGCTGTAGCAAAAGGATACACAGTGGGAGATCTATTTAGAAATAGCTTGTTTTGAAACTGGCCTCCCCTGAGAGCTTCTGGCTAAGGCCACAGAAGATTGGTCTGACTTCCTGACATTCTTGGATCTAAGTGGTAATGCAGTTGCCTATGCACATCCAATGAAGGATCCTTTCTCCCTTTTTCTGAGGGTTAAGAAAGAATGTATGTAAGTGCATGGTCTGGTTTAAAGAAGTCTCTGTCACCACCTTGGGTATAAAGGAAGGGCTGGTCATGAAAGGCACTCTGTCTGGGTGGAAAATGATGAAAGGTTCCACACAGACAAGGGCCTGAAACTCTTGCACCTTTCTGGCTGAGGTAATTTCTAGTATGAAGGCTGTCTTCCAGGTCAGGAATTTTATATCAATGGAAGTCGATGGTTCAAAGGGTGGAAGGGTGGGCTTCTCTAGAATGATACTGAGGTCCCTGGGAGGAAAAGGAGGTTTCTTCTGAGGCCTAATGTGGACAATCCCTCTCAGAAAATGTTTTGATGAGAAGATGTGAAAACAAGAGGAGGTTGAGAAGGCAGACAGGCAGAAATAGTTGACACGTTTTTTTTTTTTTTTTTTATAGAGGAGTACGACAGACCTTTTTCAAAAAGCCTGGATAAGTATGGCAGGATGAAAGAGATCCGAGCTTGATGAGAGTTTTTTTCCTTCTGTCTGTACCAAAAAAAAATGAAACTTTTCCATTTGGTGTTGTAAGTCTTCATAGTGCTAGGTCAGTCTCTTGGCCACTTTTAGAATGTCCAGGACCTGCTTGTCGAGGAGAGACCCTTTCCATGGGATCAAGGTATCAGTCAAGCTGTCAATTTGAGTGTGTGCAGATTGGCGTGCATTACTGTGCTCCTTTTCTCAGTTAGCAGGTCCACTATCTGTGGCAGCTGCCATGGCTCCCTATTAGTTAGAATGAGTAATATGCGGTACCACTGTTGTCCTGGCCAATCTAGGGCCATCATAATTATCCTTGGCCATTCTTCCCTTATTTTCAGCAATACTCAGAGCAGCAGTAGTACTGGGGAGAAGGCAAAGAGGAACAGGCCTGTCCAAGGAAAGAATAAGAAATCTGTCTTCCAGGCTGACTTTGTTTTGTTTCTGCAGCAAAACTTTTTGAAATTAGCATTTTCTCTGGTGGCAAAAGGTCTACTTGTGGCAATCCCCATTTTTTGGCTATGCTGAGAAATACTTCCCAAGGCAGTTGCCACTCCTGGAGGTCTGACAGGCTCCAGCTCAGGTGATCTGCTAGCTGACTGGTTTCTCGGAGTAGATACTGTGCCATGGAAAGCCTAAACAAATAAAGGGTTGTTTGAACTTGAGTTTGTAACCTTTTTGAATGATGTTTAGCACCCACAAATCCTTGATAATGAGAGTCCAGTTCTTGTAGAAATGACGGTTCCCCCCCAGCTTGGAGGGAGGGTAGGCGAGGGGGGGGGGGGGGGAGTGCCATGCAAGAGTCATGACTGCTCCCTGCTAGGTCTCTGGGGACATGATCCTGAAGGCCTAATGTGATCAGATTGCCACATTCTAGGCCTCTGGTGCTGTATTTGGCTCTTTTCCCTAAAAGGTTTGGTAGGATAATTCCAGCTGATTCGAAGGGGGTTGGACCTGAAGAAAGTTCTTAACAGTTTGTATGGACTTGGTCTTATCCACCATTTTTTTAAGGACAGCTTCAGCCTTAGGATGAAAAAGAAAATCTTTGTCTAAGGGAGCATATAAGAGACTGGATTTGACCTGCTCAAGAAGAGACTGCTCCCTCAGCCAGGCATATTTCCTAATGAGGGATCCTGTGGCTGCTGCCCTCAGACACCTAAGAACAGGAGTTATATACATCCATTAACTTCTTTGAAAGGGCCTTATTTTCAGTCTCCATTACATTTTGATTCATCTGGTCAAAAACAGTTTCCTGGTACTTCATCATATGAAACTGGCAGATCAAAGTCCTCATGGCAAGGGTAGCAGAGGTGCAGACCTTCTTCCAGACCTGTTTAAGGCTCTGTTTTCCTTGTTTGTAGGCAAAGGGATTTTGGAAGAACTAGCTTTTACTCCCTTAAGGCCTGGAGTCAAGAGTGTTTGTGGGAATCTAGAACCCTATACAATCTGTTAGGCTTTCGAGGGGCAGGGGGCAGATAGTCTGGTTGTACTGAAGAATCTAAGAAGACATCATCTACTACATCTAAGACTGGGGGGAATGGCAAGAGGTTTATGATCAGGGAAATTAAGAAATTCCCTAATCCTTTTCTTGAATTGGGGTAGTCCTGAGCGTCCCATTTGAAGTGCTCCCTCAGGGTATGCAATGTCTCCTCAAAGGAAATATCCTTGGGGGAGGCTGAGGCAAGGCTCTCTTCAGAGTCCGAATCCCCAAAGGCAGCAGTGGATGCACCCTCCTCAAGGGTGGAGTCATCATGATCTAAATCATCCTCGGAGTCAAAATAATCAGAAAATCCCTGGGGTGGGATATCCCTCTATCCTTTCCCAGGGTATGTTTCAGGGGGAGGGAGGTGTCTGGAACTGACTAAGGAAATCAAATCCTCAGCCAACCTCACTATTCTTGTTAATAGCCTCGGATTGGGAGCTGGTAGGCCTAAGGTAAGGTGGGAGTAGCTTTTTTGTGAATGGCCTTGGGTTTTGGCAAAGGGCCGACCTCCACACTAGCACCTGATCAAACATCTGACTCCTGTGAATAGTAGGCTGAGGCGATCTCCTGATGATATCAAGAGCCATCATCGGTTTTAGTGCGGTCACTGGAAGCTGGAGTCTGCGAATTCGTTCTGGACCCGACTAAAGAGCTAAGTCCTTCAACTTGTAAGGGAGTAGAGGGACCTAAAGGCATATCTGACTCCAAAAGGGTGTCAATAGGGGCCTGTGCCACCACCTCAGTCATTGAAGGGGGCTGTGAAGGCACCTCACCTTCTTTGGCAATCACAAGCCTAGGAGGACTGGCCGACAGTGAACGAGCATCATTTGAGGTCTTAAATCTGAACTGTTTTTCCTTTTTCCATCTAGGGAGATATACATCAGCTTACCCAGCAGACGACATGGTATGAAAATGCCCTGACGACTCACTGAAATGTTTAGTTAGAGTCTCAGCCCTAAGCAAGATAGTTCTGCTATTAAAGCGAGCACAAAAGCAACAGTTAGGAATGTCATGTTCTGGCCTCAACCAAGTCACACAACAAGAATGAAAGTCCCGGTGTGATACCTGTTTGCCACAGTGGAGACAATTATTAACTTTCTCTGACATTAGTCAAAAGGCAAATTAGCCTTAGATGTCTTCCCTTCTTTGGTGCAGATCGACCGATGCACTGACTAGCACTCTGCTTCAGGCTCCAATGGCAAGAAAGAACTGAGGTCATGGTGCCGTCTGATTCCTTTTATACTCAAATGTAGTGAATTTGGATAGGGGGTTCACCGGCTTCAGAAGGAGGGGAAAATATTCTCTGGTAGTCGGGCTGGTGAAAGGATTCCATGGCAGGAAATCACACGAGTCAGGACTGCAACAGTGAAACATGAAGAACATCCGCAGCGTTCTCCCAATGAAAACACTGTTACATTCTGAAAATAGTCTCAGAGGAAGAGAAACCCCTACAGGGAGAATCAGAAACTTAGTTCAGAAATCTAAGGAGAACACTCTGTATTCATCACTTCATCTTCCTGTTCAGATTCAGTATCTTGAATCTCTTTGGGAAAAAAGGTATCCCTTCTTTTTACCAGAAACTACTTTATAAGGAAGATCAACAGTCTCAATTAAACCCTGAGCCAGACAGACCCAGTAAACTATTCCTGTCTAATGAAATTTGAGGAGAAGCAGATACATGTTCAGTTCCCTATTCCTTTTTAACAGGAAAAAATGGGGTCAACAGTGTTAATAATGGAAAGCAGCAGGTTCCTCAGGGATGGGCACAACATTCTGACAAAACAAGGAAGCATCCACTGTTCCTTCTCCCAGGACTGACAACAGTGGTTCCTTCTGCCCATTAAGGAAAGCCAACAACCGCAGAGGATTTGGCAAACCCCACAGTCCACTGTGGCTTTTGGTGCTACACCAGAGGGATCTAGGGTAAAAGGTGAGTGGTCTGAAGTAGAACTAATGGCTAGACCACAGTCACCCACCTGCTGCTGAGACAAATTACTGGCTTGCTGTGGTGGCAAAGGCTGTTTGCTTAACCTTTTCTTTCTGTGACCAGAAGAACGTCCAACCATGGGGCGAGCAGTCTGCTCCATGGTCAAGACAAAAATGGTCTCCTTTCCCAGGGAAAACAAGCAGCAAAAGACAGTAAAATTAAGCCTCTTAACATCAGTTTTTCACATAAAAATACAACAAAAAGAACTTTAAAACAATTTACCATACCCAAAAAGTAAAATAAATGCAATTTCTGCACAGATAATTGCTTTAAACAACTTTTAAACTAACAGGAAAGAATAGCGTTCTCATTTAAAAGTACAATACTGTCTCATGGCAGTGAATTAAAACTGGAACTCCTAGCTTTAAAATAGTTTTCCTAACAGGAATGTATTAGTAAGCAAACATTTTTTTTTATCTGGAAGGCTTTTCCCCAAAGTGAACTTATCTGCCCAGCAAAGGAACAGCACGAGCCAACTACTGCTCTTCAAAAGCCTCAGGGGAGTGTATTTGTAGTCGTCAGGAAAGCTCTGAAGGGCTTGGTGCTCATTCATCTTTTCATCCAGCTCATTTAGTGCTGAATGACTGTCTGGGTGCATGGAAGCTGGCCGGCTGTTATATCTTATGCAGGATACAACCTATATAGCCAAGGCTACTGCAGCAGTGATCAATATGATGAACATCTTCTGAATATGGTCTACTGCCTGTGCTTGTAATGGTGTCAACTACTTATTGTTTATGTATGAACCTATGAAGTCAATATAACTGACACTACAAGTCAAAGACATTTGATTACAAGTTCTACTGTAGACATACAATTTTCTTCCCTGGATCTTTTAAGCTATGATTCACAAATTCAAAGTCATGATCAATTCAGACAATATTTACCACACTTATCAACCATGAAATAAAATTACTCATTGTTAATCCGCACAGTTTGAAAGTAATTCTTTTTAATGAGTTGAAATAAAGCAGCACTTACCGGTACAAACTGGACATCCTGAAACAGCTCTTGTATAAACCTCCGAGAAGGAAGGCGAAAGGTGCAATGTGCAAGTAAGTAAGAAACTTCTGAGTAGAGGCAAATATCTTCAAATGCATGGGGAAATTTCTCTTTAATTCTGAAATGCAATGAAGAGGAAAAGCTACCATTAAGCAGTTCTCTTGCAAGTTATATTCAAGTTAAAAACTGGAATTTGCTGAAAGGCTATATATTTTAGCACTCTCAAATCAATTCTCTACTACATGGTACATAAACTTGTTGAAAACAACTTAACCTGCATGTCAGATGCTACTTACTGCACATTCTTGTGCCCAAGAAAATGGTAATTAATGGCAAACGGTATTAAATGCTAAGAGAAAACTACTCACTTATAGACTTTTTAGCAATAAGACTGTTTAGCACTGGGCGGCGCAGTGGTGCAGCGGTAAATGCTGTCGCCTCACAGCAAGAGGTTCTCCGGTTCGATTCTCGGCTGGGGTGCCTTCTGTGTGGAGTTTGCATGTTCTCCCTGCGTTCGCGTGGGTTTCCTCCGGTTTCCTCCCACATTCTAAAAACATGCTTCTGGAGCATTTCTCCCCGGGTCTCCACTGAAAACAGGATCTGTGGAACCTAGTCGGACTTTCCCGGTCAACAAATGTTAAATAAAAAAAAAAATAACAATATATATCCAAGTTACCAGCTGATCTGTGATGAGTTCCTTATTGGTTTCTTATATATTTAATTACATAAAACCCTTACACATATAGGTTTTACAATGCAAAATTTGTCTTTGCATTTCTTATTTCATATTTCGCTTCCCAATCCCCCCTCTTTTTGCCATAACAAAAACTTAACCTTTTTAACCATTTTATTCAAATCCAAAAGCTTACTATATATTACTTCCAGACATCTTCCATTCCATGAAAAAGCATGCACTTGTAAAGAAAATTTTCTCCATCTTTCTTATTTCTTTTCATCACTAGACCTATATATACCATAGGATATCATACACATACTGACTTCATTAAGACATTCTGTTCTGAATACCTTTGCAACTTTTACAAGGCACACTTAATTCATACTTTTGCATTCCATGAGCATGTTTCACTTTGCTTCTCTAAATCAAAACTTTTTAAGTTACACATCCTTTCCTCTTGCTTTCTGTACCTCATAATTGTCCTTTTCTAGTAACTTGTTCAAAGATAGTCTCCTCAGGAAGTAAGTCTATTCCCACAATTTTTCCACTTTTTTGCTATTTTAAAATACACTTTGCCTTATGTTTTTCTAGCTGCCATTACTCTTATTATATTACTCCTTTCTCAGAAATACATTCAAGCCTCAATTTCTTTAACAAAATTTTCTTTTGTTACTCAAACAAAATGTTGTCCATCAGTGCTTTCCTTCCTTTGTTCATCTTAACACATCTCCAAATCTGTTCACACTTACTGTTCGGCATTACATACACACAAGCGCACACACACACACACACACACACACACACACACACACACACACACACACACACACACACACACACACACACACACACCTATGTATATAAAATGATGTCGTGTATTAACAGTAACCATACTTTTTCTTTTGCATTGTAACTATCCTTCTTTTTACTGAGTTTAACTTAAAACTCCATAAAAATATAGTAAAAATTAACTGCAAAACTTATTTTCTTTGTCAGAAGGAAGTACACATTTCCCTGAAATATACCAAATGTCCCCATATTATATCCTTTCTTTTTAATTATGTCCTCTGATATATATTCTTCCTCTATATTTTCTTTTTTTCTGAATTTGATTTCTAATACAAAGGCCTCATTTTCAGAAAAATATAACCTAACATATCTTCTCTTCACGAACATTTTTATTTGACTTTAAACCCAATTTATCTAGTTGAAACTCTTCCTCCTTAATCTAAATTCTACTCTGTGCTATCAGATCATCATCAGTTTAAGACAAAGCAAAAATATATTTCTCATTGTCAATCTTCCATCTAGCTTATTTTACTGTACTCCATAAGTAATATAAATATAAACCTGCTCATTGAGCAGCCCTGCAGTACTTTTCTTTATGTCTATTTTTTTCTCCAAGCCAGTCATCCATTTACTATTACTTCTACACATTTTTATACACTGACTAGTAATGTTACATTTTTTCTCTCCTATTCCATAAAATTTCATAATACTTCAGGCTTCTTCATGGCATACATCATAAAAGGCCTCAGCCAGAAGACAAATAAGTGTACTGATTCATTTAACCTTCAACAATACTAGTCACTTGTTGTGCAGTTTGTACGAATCTGACAACAGCAAAGGCAGTTTCATGGACCCATTAATCATTAACTACTGACTTGATGTCCATGCAGCCCAACACAGCAGCCTGGAAGTCAGGTCTGTCAGATCAGATGGAAATGCCACACATACTGAAATGCCCAGGAAACTACTGGTGTTTTTTTTTTCCATTAGTTTATGAAAATATGCTTTTCTTACTGTTACTTTTTGCGGTACATATGCTCTTGTCTTGTCATGACGATTCTAAAATATGAAGTTTTCACTTTAATTTCTTCACTAGAACTATATTTACTAAGTTTAATGAAGTAGTGTTTGCATTTCTTGTATGGTGTGCAACTGTGAGGGATTTCCCGATTCTGAGTTATGCGGTCCTACATTCTGATGATGCAATGGGGAGGAGGAGGGTAAACAGCTTGTAGTAAGTAGATCTGTATATTTTTTGTAGTCTGGAGCAGAGTTTAACACAGAGTGACAGACTGCAGCACAATCAATCAGTTGCTCAGTTAAGCGATCAGCAATGAATTGGTTACTATATGTATTTACATTTAAATAAAAAGTAACAAGAGAAATGGAACAGTATACAATTCCTAATAAAATGTAATAACATGATAAAACACTGTAATAAATAGCTTACAAAAACATGCGACTGGAGCATTTCTTCCAAGCCTCTGCTGAAAATTGGCTTTGTTCCAAGTCGGAGTCTCCCAGTTAACAAATGTTAAATAAAAATAAAAGTGTCTACCACAGGATGTCATTGTGTAATACCGATAACCGACTCAGTGGTGTGGTATATTGAAGATTTACCCATGTTTGGCTTTGTTTAATCTCAAAAAGTACAAAAGAAAGGCCAAAATTGAAGTACCAAAACCAAGTAAAAATAACAGAACCGGACTTCTGTAGTATAAACCAATAAAACAAAGTTTGAATATAAAACGCACAATTGCATGAGTGCTTTCATCTTCTAAGGAGGCTTCATCAGATAAAATACATACCACAATAAATGCTCTTTAATACTATAACGTTAACGTGTATCAAATGGGTTACATCTCATCCATATTTAAAGGCATCATCACCTAATTTCAACTTAAAATATCAACTTTTTCCTTTAAAATGGGTCCAATGGACACCTGATCGTTCAGCCCGGGGGGGGGTAGTGTTGAATTTTAACTGCCATTTTGACTGGCAGAGAACACTTCTGAAAAGGGAATTGATTTGGCAGTTAAAATTCATTTATTGTGGTATGTATTTTATGTGATGAAGTCTCCTTGGAAGATGAAAGTGCTCATGAAATTATTTGTTTTATATTAAAACTTTGTTTTATTGGTTTATACTACAGAAGTCCGGTTCTCTCTTTTTTACTTGGCTTTGTTTAATCACTTGGGCTTCACCCTTATGATTAAACCACAACAACTATGGGTAAATCTTCAATATACCACACCCACGTCACTGATTACTGCTATAGTATCTACTCCTGGCATAGAAAGACTTCCTTCAATTCAATACCTCAAGGTGTTGAATTATATACTGTTTTCCTCCTTATGACATCAAAAGGCATCGGCCACAGAATTCGGAAGTAAATGGACAACTGTTCATCATGCAGTACATACAAACACAATTTTTTAAACTTAATAAATACAGGTCCACTGACGTAACCAAAGTGAAAAAAAAACATATAATTTAGAATCAGAAAGCCCACTTTACATAATGAGAGAGCAATTATAACAAAAAGTGGTAAAAAAAACTTTGTGCTTTAATTAACAAAACACAAACACAGCCAAAAAATTAAATACAGAGCGGGGATGCAGTAACAGCAACTCTGAACAAGTGTGCAGCAACTGTATTCAGCTTCTTTCTTTACTTTTGAATAAAGTACGCCTAAGTTAGAAAGATGCCACCTATTATGTCTATGCTTATGGCCACACCAGTGGAAAAACTTCTTTTACACAGGGTGTGCATAAACTGAGAAAGAGTAGGGAAGAATGAGAAATGCAGTGAGGATATCTATAAGTACACCCCAATGAATTAAGTGTTTAGCTGCTGGTAGTCATGTAGACAACACCCTGTCTCTGGCATTTTCTCAATTTCAGTTGTGCATATGTGGTATTTCTCACCTGTGTGTATTGTTCACCCCCCCAAAGTGGATTACCGACATGTAACGTGAAAATGCTTCAATGTATGACAGATCTGGGGAAGGATGACTGCTAAGGTTTCCTGTGCATCAAGGCCTGTCCTCCTACCATTAGAAGATAAGGGTTTCTAGACTCTGGATCTAGATCTAGGGAAATATGACTGACGAGTCTTCCTATGCATCAAGGTCCATTCTCCCACCTTTAAATAATCATGTTTTTTAGAGTCTAGATCTAGATTCTGCAGAGATTAGAACTGCAGAAGAGAAAGAATAGCTCAGAATTGTAGTTATTATGACCTTTAGCATTACTTTCAGATTCTGGAAATCAGACCCCATTTAGATCAAAATGCTCCAGTTTTGTACAAAAACAAAGTTTGGTCATGCTTACAAAGACGCAAAAGGTGAAAGTTTCCAGGACTAGTGGAATCATTTCTTTTCCTTTGGAGCATCCTGTTTAAAATGTTACTGTATCTCACACAGGATGAAGGCACACCTGTAAAAAGCTAAGCATTTACTTCTCTGTCATTAACTTTTTTGTGTTTTATTACAAATGATGTTAAAAATTTAATAAAAGTTGGTTGCAAAGCACTCTTAATCCCTTAGCTCAGACATTCATCTAGTACTTCTATAAAAGGCTCTCATTTATTAAACTCTTTACAAAATTAATAAAATAATTATATCCACACCCAAAGACCCATCTTCATTAACATCTTTTGATATTTGTAATTCATACAGTTTTGTATTTTCTTCCACTTTTTATTTCACTTATTTTCATACTCCATCTTATAATCACCCATTGTTTTGTTTTTAGAACATTTTTCATTACCCTATTTTTATACTGGGACCTTTATTGGGGGGGGGGGGGCTATGAATAAGTTTATTATCTCTCTCATTCCAGCTGATTATTTTTTCCCCAAGAATCTCCACTGATTGTGGATGAACACAACCTCCATCAGCACTTATCTAGAGGAAAATAGTTTTTTATTCAGACATGTCCAAGGGTCAGCTCCCAGTGTTCTCTCCTGTCCATCTGATGAACCTAGGCATCTTGGGGCAATGTAGAAATTGCCTCATGTATACAGACAACACTCTCCTCCTACCACCCAACACTACAACCTGTGAGAGATGCACTTATCTAGCCAAACTGGAGGTAAAGCTCTCTCCAATCAAGACTGAACTTGACAGTCAAGAGGAGAAGGTAAACACTTGCACCACACCACACTCATCACATAGTCTCACCAAATCTATACCACCAAATTCCACACACAGAAACACAAAAACATTTGCAAAGGCTCTCAATAATAATCTGCTCAAGCAACACAGACCTCCAAAGTAGAAATGCAAGCAACCTCCACCCCCCAACACAACCTAAATGACACACAGCCCGCAGACTCAGTGTGCCACTCAACCACAGCCAATAAGGCAAAACAATGTACCCAACACACTAGTCATAGGTGACTCTATAGTCAGGCACACTGATGTCCCACTCACCAGGCTAAACAAGGAGACGGTTACTGTCAGCTGCTTGTCGGGTGCCAGGATCCGCCACATAACCCACGCACTCAGGTCACTCCATAACAAGTACAAATATGACTCTGTCATTGTCCATGTTGGTGTGAATGACCTGAGACGTACCTCCCTGGACTACATGAAAAGAGACATGGAAGAGCTCTCTGATCTTGTAGCCCAGGCAGGTATGACCCTAGCCCTGAGTAGCATTCTGCCATCACCTAGAATGATGCCGCAGTACAAGGACAAAATGATTGACTCCAACAATTGGCTAAGCTTCTGGTGCCATTCTAAAGGGATCCAGTATCTGTCTGCCTGGGATGACATGGTCGACAGACCACGATGCTTTGCCAGAGATGGCCTGCACCTGTCAACCCTGGGATTCCGGATACTGGCTAAGGTTCTTGCCGCCCCTATAGTGCCTTTTTTAGGCAAGGTTCAAATGACAAATTCACCATCGTAACAGGAACAGGCAAGCAAAAACTGAGGGTGATGCTACTCCATGCTAGAAGTCTAAATCTCAAAATGCACTCACTTGAGGCACTCCTTAAAATGGAGAACATCGATATCTGTGCAGTGACTGAGACCTGGTTCAAGGCTCCAGAGAGCACCCCTGCACTACCAGGCTATAACTCATACCACACTTTTCGGCCATGTAACCTGGACTGGAACACCAAAGGCGGAGGTGTATCCATATTCATTAAGGATATCCACACCTCCAGGCTAGTTGCTCAGCATAATGCAGCCAAGGTTATTCAAGTGCAACTAACTCTGGGCAAAACTGCAATCCAAATTGTACCTTGCTACAGATCACCCACCATGCCCCAGGATTCCCACTCCTCTTTTCTTGATGTACTGGAAAATATTAGGGTTCAACCAAACACCCTAATAATGGGCGAATTCAACTACCCCACCATTAACTGGGAAAACTACTCATGTACCAACTCCTTCGCTCAACGCTTTCTGGAATTCATAAACTCCAATGCCCTGGATCAACTTATCTGCACCCCCACCAGGGGAAACAATATCCTAGATCTAGTCATTACCAACATGAGTGACCGGTGTTCCACACCTGAAGTCAACGCCTCATTGGTCCAATCCGACCATAAGCTAATTACCCTAGATATCCACATCCTGCCCCCACCCTCCATTAAGGTAACCATGTTAAAAAATTTCTCCAAAGCCAACTTCATGCTTCTTACAACAGAAGTGCTGAACTTCATGACACCTATGCAGATGGACAATATAGTTACGACTACTGAATCCTACACAATTGCACTTTATAAGCACTTACATGAGTGCATGGATCGTGCCATCCCAAACAGAACCAAGTCGCTATCCTCCAAAAAAAGGAAGCCAATCTGGTGGTCCCCTGCCATAAACAAACTGTACAACAGAAGGAAGAAACTGTTGTAAAAGAGAGTAAAATCCCACTAGTGGAGGAGCTCCTTGGTCAGCCTCAGTAAGAAGCTGCGATCCCAGATAAAATCCTCCAAAGCTAGTTATGAAAACAAAATTGCCACTGATTCTAAAGACAACCACAAAGCATTCTATAGCTATTGTCAAGAATCTCAATGGCAACACTCAGATCTGCTCTGAGTTACAGCACAATGGCACTAAATATACAGACCCAACTAATATTGCCAACATCCTGGCAGATAGGTTCAGTGCTAACTTTACCCCCCCTCACCCCCTAAAGAGCCCATCTCTATACCGGAAGAATGCAAAGTTCCTGTAATCACGGCTGCACAGGTAAAAAACACACTCTCTAAAGCCAAGAACACAGCATCCATGGGACCAGACAACATCCCAGGCTGCGTTCTACACGAACTACAGAACAAACTGGCACCCCACCTAAGTGTCATGCTCAATCATAGCCTCACCTCAGGTTTTGTGTCTGCTGAATGACGCACAGCAACGGTCATCCCACTCCACAAGGGGGGAGCCACCATGGACCCAGGGAACTACCGCCCCATTAGCCTGACGAGCCTGGTCTGCAAGGCCATGGAACGTATCATCATGGAACTTATAAACAAAGACACTGGTAATCTCCAAACTCTGGACCCCACCCAGTTCGAATTTGTAAAAGGCAGATCATGTTTCCTAAACCTGACATACATCTTTGAAGCAGTCACCAAAGCCGTAGACAAGGGTAAGGTGGTTCACACAGCCTATCTAGATCTTGCCAAGACTTTCGACACCATCCCCCAACTCTGGAATTATAGATAAACTCACTGAACTAGGTATAAATCCCTATGTCACAAGATGGGTTGCCAACTGGCTCACTGACAGAACCCACACTGTGAAAGTAGCAGACTCCAAATTCGATTTCAGACCAGTGACAAGTGGAGTACCACAGGGTTCAGTCCTGGGTCCCCTCCTGTTGGTATCTACTTGTCTGAAGTACAGGCTAACACAGAAGGTCTTTGGCCAACGAAGTTTGCAGATGACTGCAAACTAGGAGCCATAATCGAAACTCCTAACGATGTGGACATCCTACAAAAGGGCCTCACTGAGACAGATGCCTGGTGTCACAGCCATGGCAACTCAATGCCAAAAAGTGCATTGTCATCCCCTTTGGTAAAAACTCTGTACCCATGAACTACAACACACCGAAAGTGTGATAGGAGACCTTGGGACACAGGTGGACATTAGTCTCTCCTTTGATAATCACATTGCCACAGTAGTCAGGAAATCCTTCTACGTGGCACACCTTATCACAAAAGGTTTCTCATCCAGAGAAAAAGAGGTCATTGTTCCCCTTTACTCATCACTCATGAGACTCATTATAGAGTACAACGCCCCTTTTGGTATGTACCTCACAAGACATCTACAACAACTGGAAAGGCCGCAGAAATACCTCACAAAGAGGATTACCGGCCTCAAACAGATGCACTATGCAGACTGTCTCAAAAAACTCTAGCTTTACTCAGTTGCATATCACCTACTCAGAGGTGATCTCTGCCTAACATACAAAGCTATGTCAAACCCAAAGCTGTTGGACATGCTCCACTTAAAGAAATCCCAATCCCTCCGAGCTACACACTCTAGGGACCTAAACCTTGTCACCACAATAAACAGAACATGCCGGAGGGATAGATTCCTGTCCCAGAGACTTCCCATACTCTGGAATAAACTACCTACCTATATCAAACAAAGCTCCTCATTAGTACTCTTCAAGAAAAATCTTGATGATTGGATGGGAAATAGGAAATTCACCCCGGGGATCACTTCTGTGGCTCTGCTCGACAGTGGCACAGGAAAATAATTTTCTTGGGTGGCAAAAGCCAGGGTACCTTTTTGTCTGGGCTTGTATAGGCCCTTGGGCCAATAGCCTAGTACCTACCTATGAACCCCAAGTAGACTCCAAAGAAGAAAGCAAATATTGGAGGTATGATGGGGAAGAAAGAGGTAACTGGGGACATATTTTTTTTGAGAGTGTAATGAGTTGGCAGACTTTAAAGATTCCCTGCAGACTGCTCTGCTGGAGATACTGGGTGAGCAAACTGCTGTAACTAAGAAAATGTTTTGTTTGAGCTATGATACAAAATCGGAATTTCCTACACATGGAAAAGCCTTTTATTTTACATTTCTTTACTGGGACAGTCCGACTGGACACATGTCCATTTACAGCAGAGGCCTGGGGAGAAAAGCTCCACATTCAGTACAGAAAAACAAATAGTTGAACGATATGATACCAATATGATCATCTATATAGAAGCAAAAAATTGACAATACATAAAAATACAACTTTCGATACAGAAACAGAAAATGACACTAGATAAGCATTATAACTGACTATAGAGACAGACAGAGACTACTTAAAGAAATGAATTAGTGTAAGTTTAGCATGGGCTAGTATAAATATTAGAAACTTGAGCAGAAAAAATAATTCCTTATACTGCAGAAAAATTACAGTAAGTATAATTGGATATGAAGCTATCTGGGGTGGTAGAAACAGTGAAGGTTAGGTAATGCATAGACATAGCCAGGAATTCATTAAGTGTAATTTAAGTGAGTTTTTGAACAGCATAATAGTGGAGGTAGAAGATAAAGCATGTTATTCCAGGATTTAGCTACATTATGGGAGAATAGTGCTTTACTGCGGTGGTGGTGCTGCGGTAGCGTTGTTGCCTCACAGTAAGATGTTGTCCTATTCGATTCTCAGCTAGAGCGTCTTATGTGTAGAGACATGCGTGAATGGGCGTACCTTCGTTGAAGGTTGTGTGTCAGGCCCGGCAACTCGGCATGTAAAAATCTACTGCCAATCATTAGCGGACCGGAGTTCCGTTGTGGCGACCCCTAACCGGGAAAAGCCGAAAAGACACAACATGGGAGAATAGTGCTTTGTCTTCAGTGTTGTTAGCCTTAGAGATACAAAGGCGCGACTTGCCAGGGGTGCAAAGGGGACCATTTGATTTGTAGGGAGTGAGTAGGTGACTTAGTGCTGGGGTTCTATCAGGATGTCTCACAATATTGTAGGCAATGATTAGTTGATGGTAATTGAGTACTTGGGGAAATTCTAGCCATTGTATTCCTTTACAGCCTGACAGTAATGGGTTCTGAAGGTGCAGTTATTAGCGAACTTGGCAATTTTGTTGTAACATGGCACAAGTCTAGCAAGATCATGTCTTCTAATATGAGTAAGGATTGGTGCCGCATACATTAGAGTGGACAATAGATGGGTTTGGGCTAGGAAGATTCGTGTCTGTAAAGTGTTCCCATTTTTTTATGGACTTTTTTGATGGTTTGTGAAACGTGGATATCAAACTGTAGGTTTCTGTCAACGTCTACACCCAGGAGTTTGGTGTGATCAGGGGGGGTGATGACAGTACCATTTTTGGAAGTGACTGAGAAGGACAGAGAGATAGGAATAGATTTGTTGGGGGTGAAAAGAACCAATTTAGTCTTTTTGGGATTTAGCATAAGTTGGATCTGAGTAATCCAACTTTCCACTAAGCTGAAGGAATCCTGAGTAAGTTGCTGTAACGTAGTAAGTGAGGGTGCAGAGCAGATAAGAGTCAAATCGTCTGCGTACTGTATGAGTGTAGCAGGCTGGGTGGAGGTATGAAGATTGTTAGTGAAAATAGAGAAAAGAAGAGGACCTAATATAGAGCCCTGTGGTACACCTATGGCTGTTGGGAGTAGAGGAGATAGTATACCTTGCCACTGGACAGACTGCTGCCTATCTGACAGATCATTTTTAAACCAGGCAATGGTTAGAGGGGCAAAGGCTAGAGAGGCAAGGGTGTCTAGAAGTAGGGAGTGTGAGACCATGTCAAATGCTTTCGAGAGGTCTAAAAATATAGCAGATACAAAGTTGTTGTTGTTTCTGTGTTGGTTTACCAAGTTAGTAAAAGAGAGAAGAGCAGTTGTGCTATGGTGTTGCCGGAAGCCATGTTGTGTGGAGGAGAGAAGATTGTGTGAGTTCAGAAAATTCATTACTTGAGAGTAGATACATTTTTCGAGTAGTTTAGACAGAGGGGATAGAATGGCAATTGGACGATAATTAGAGAAATCATAGGAATTACCACCTTTGTGAAGCGGACTAATACAGGATAACATCCATAGTTGAGGGATGTAGGATTCCTGTATGGAACGACTGATAAGGATGGATACAGGGTAAGATATGGACTCAGAAGCTACTTTTAGGAAGTTAGCAGGTAGATTGTCTGCAGCAAGGGTGGTAGGCTTCAGTTTTAGGAGGAGTTTTTTAATAGTAGAGGTAGGAACAGATGAGAGCGTAAAGGAGTGAATGTTATCGGGGTATTTTGTTGAGATATTGAAAGTTTGCTTTTGAATAGCTGGGAGGATAAACTCAGGATAGTGTTGATTAAATTGGGAGGCAATGTCTTTAGTTATTGTTGGTGAAGGTGGGAGTTGGAGTGGTGGTTTTTACCTGGTTTTAACAGTGAGTTGATAGTATGCCAAAACTTTTGAGGGTCTTTTGAGTGATTATTTTGGGCAGCAAGGAAATAATTCTGTTTATCCAATTTGGTTTGTTTCTTGGCCTGATTTCTGAGTTGGTGGTAGTTTTGTTTGGATAGGCTAGTGTTTTCTCTTTTCCACATTTTCCAAGCCTTATCTCTTGACTTCAGTAGGACTCTTGTGTCCCTACTTAGCCATGGTGCGTAGCTTGTCTTAACTTTCCTAATGGGTGCTACTAAATTTAGGACATTAATGAAAGTGCTATTAATGTACTCGATTGCCTGGTCTAAACTTAGTGTTTTAAGTGTTTCCCAGTTACATTGTTTTAGAATGGAGTTAAGATCTTGTATATTTAGTTTGCGGTCATCTCTGACTTGTCTAAAAGCTATGGGCAAGTTGATGCGTTTACGAAAGAGGACTGTGGGGAGATGGTCACTTAAGAGTGTCTGGTAGGCATCCTGTCTGGTAGTTTTGTTTGGAGCAATTGACTAGCGTCCAGTCTAGTTTAGATTGTTTTTTTTAAATCTATTCTAGTGGGTTCTTAGATGAGTTGGGAAAAACCAAAGAGATTGATGTGGTCAGTGGGGTTGTTAGAGTTACATGCTAACCAGTCAGTATTTAGGTCACCTAGTAGGATGATTTCCTGTGGAAGATTATCTGTAGTCCAGTGTAGGATTTCTTCAGTGGTGAGGGAGCTATTTCCTGGGGGACTGTAACAGCAGAGTACACTGATTTTTTTGTTGTTTATATACAGGACTGACCCTAAGATTTTGGCATTTTGAAATTTAGGTAAAGGGGTTTTATGTTGAGTGTACTTTTAAAGAGGATAGCAATTCCACCTCCCTTCTTGCTTACTCTATCCTGTCTTAATATATTATAGCCTGGTGGAAGGATTTCCTCATCTTGGGTGTTTGGTTTTAGCCAGGTCTCAGTAACGGTTAGTATGTCTGGGGGAGTAGTGGGCTATAAATGCATGTAGGTCAGGAAGTTTGTTAGATATACTCCTAGTGTTGATATTAAGTATTGATAAGGTTTGTTTGGTTGATAGTAGAGTGTTAAGTGGTCCTGGGTTTGGGTGTACGTCTCCTGAAGTGAGGAGTTTCTTTGCGATAAATAGTATATATTTAATAGTATGTGTTACTTCTGTGTTGGGTTTAAGTGATATTTTTCTAGTGTAAGAAATGGTTATGTGAAACTTATATATGCGTAGTAGTGAGTTGTCTTTAAATAATGTGCCAGTGATAGGGAAATCTGAGGGTGTGTTTGATTTTGTGTAAGCATGTGTTATATGGAATACAGTGTTTTCTAATGTTGTGTTAGTATGAATGGTTGTGATGTAGGTTAGGTATGGGAGTGTAAAACAGAATTTCTAGTCTGAGATGCATTTTTTTAGAGAGTGGTGGTTGGATACTGTTGGTGTGATTTGAGTGTGCAGGGAAGAGTGAGGGTATGCTGGTAGGTACTAAGTTTGTATTAGTGAAGAGTTAGTAGGGAAAGTTAGGCCTAACAAACTAACAAAAAACAAACAGAAATACTGCAGTGTTTATAACAGTAGCAAAGAATTATGTAGTATTGTACAAGTAACTCCACAATTTCAGTTTACACATTTAAAATACTTCTTATAACAATAAAATATCAGACTACAGTGTTTAAACAAGACAAAAAGTGTCATCAGCTCTGAGCCTAATTATGTTGGCTGCCAAAAAAGCAATTACTAGAAAATGGAAATCAAAGTCTAAACCAACTTTACTAGCAGTAGCAAATATAGTAACTAAGATAAAACAACTGGAATTGAGATCTTTAGAAAAGGGTAGGAGCAAATTACATAGGAAAAAATGGGGATTGTGGGAACAATACATGCAGAGGAGGAATAAGGTTTAAAAGAAGGCATGATCTGAATGAGCTATGTAATGTTTGATTGACAATAATTGAATAGATTATAAAGTATGCTTAATGTGTGCAATTGTAATTATGTCAATGTGGTTTGTAATGTCTAAATGTTTGTAACCGAACTGTGTCAGTATGGTTTTTCATTTACATAAATGTAAGCTTGTCTATGTCATACATGACAATTTAATAAAGATGTTTCTTGTTTTAAAAAAAGTCATTTTTAATGGAATGTTGAAAGGAGGAAATGCAAAGTTTGTACACAAAAAATGAGCCATCAAGCAGAAGGGGACTCTGCTTCTTAGTCTTCTGATAATAAAGCACACGGAGAGACAGTGAAACCTTTTGCACTGTTGCAATGGAAAATACTTGAGAGACAGAGAAAAGGACAGGAGTTGAAGAATCAGAAGTACTGTGGACTGAACCATAATCTGCAGCTGGGAGATGGAGATGAATAGGAAGACCACCAGCAACATGGAAATTAGCGAATAAATATAAGATTGCAAAGCATCAATCACATATGTGAAATATGGTTGCATAATAATATGTGCAAAAAGTGGACTTTTGCTGATTTTGTTAAAGTTGAGGGGAACCGAAAAGCATTTGCCTCACTTCATGGCATTAATGTCTGGAAGGACTTTCACTGTAAAAGGTAACTAACTTACACAATTTCTTTTCTTAACAGTATTTCTTTGAAACTTTCCACAATATAAACTGTACATTTTATAGTAAAGTATTTTAGTTGTTCTTGTATATGATAAACTTATTTAAATAAGCAGATACGTTTTTCTTCTTTTTTTTCTTTCTTTCTTCCTGTTTGGTGTTAAGAAATGCAAGCATGCAGTGCAAAAAGAAAAGAAAAGCTAATAAGCGTGCTTAGGTTAATAGGCTGTAATCCTGGGTTGTTGAGGCTGGGGATGGAGTGTATAAGTACACAGATCATAATATATGTAGAGCTGTTATGCTTTTTCTTACTTTTGCATAGGTAAATGTCTGGATTAAGACCCTTGGCTTAATCTAATAAAAGATTTTAATTGGAAACAAGTAAACCTGAGAACACTGAATATAATGAAATATTTTCCTTTACCAATAAATACTTCCGCTTGTTTTTCCAGGCTGCAACAGAGGACTATAATTTTCTTGCAATAATGCAGAAACCACCGCACGGCACAATCCACCTTCAATGTAGTAGCATTGTATACACCAAAAACACTTCTTGGATATAAAAACAGTATGAATTTATTGAAACAAGCAAAACAACTAAGCGCTTTCGCCAGCAACCTGGCTTCTTCAGAGTCGTTTGTTACATCCTTAACCACACATATATATCCTACACAAACTAATTTCATTGGTCAAAAAACTCATTACTACTGAATAATTAAATACCTTACTAATACTTAATTGTTCACAAAAAATTGTGTTCACCTTATATAAATACATTCTTGCTCATTTCAATATATTTATCTAATAAATAACAATGCAGCTATATTACTAAATATCTAATACAAAACAATATTTACAATTACAAAAATTGTTGTTAAAAAATCTATATACTAATAACATAACTAACTGTGGTTAACAAACTAAAATTTATGAAATGTGTTTCAACCTTCAAATCTGCTGGGACCTAAGTTTTAACAGAGGTTTAAGGGAAATAAAATCATTTAGGCCAGGTGGTCTACAAGCATCCAGCCTTAGCTGCCATTCTGTCTCTAACGCTCCTACTCTACTAGAAACATCACCTCCTTCACCATAGTCCCATACTCGCCCTATGACAAAAAATATAAACTTTTTAAAAGATGCACATCTATTGCTGTGTAAAAAAAGCGCATTATGTAGATCCTTCTTCTTGATAGATCTTATATGCTCAGCTATCCTGTCACGCAATCTCCTGACAGTTTTACCTACATAATACGCCTCACATGATGTGCAAGTTGCCAAGTAAACCACATTCTTTGTCAAACAACTACACTGCCCAGGACATCCAACAGTGTATTTGTGCCCTTCTACACAAACATATGTCCCCTCATTAATGTACCTACAGCAATTACACATCCCACACCTTTTCATGACAGATTTATATATCTTCCTATTTTTCTTTTCCAAAATATTTTTCATATTTTGGCTTCTACTATATACTATCACTGGTCCAGCTCCTAGTATATTCTTACTCTCCTCACCCAAAACCGTATCCCATGCAGCTCTTAATATATTGGACAGTTCAGGTGACCTATGATTATACTGCATTACACATCTTAAATCACCACTTTTCCCCTTTTGTTGTTCGTTAATCAAATCTACCCCACTACACAAAATAGGTGCATATCTACCCTTTCTTTCCCTTAACACATCTTTCCTAACACTAAGGAGTAATTTCAAGGGATACCCTCTATCCAGGAACATCCCAATCAATTTAAATAACTCCTCTTTGAATGTACTATCATTGCTCACCA
Source organism: Protopterus annectens (assembly GCF_019279795.1). Classification (NCBI taxonomy): domain Eukaryota; kingdom Metazoa; phylum Chordata; order Ceratodontiformes; family Protopteridae; genus Protopterus; species Protopterus annectens. Next base: position 1,854,668,934 of record NC_056725.1, on the reverse strand, counting down.
ATCTTGAAGTTCTTATCATTTGTCCCCTGATTACTCCTTTGCGCTGATGAAAGGGGTGGCAGCTGCTGTAGTGTAATAGTGAGTTGGAGTAATTCTCCTTTCTATAGATGTTACTCTCAAATCCTCCATTATTCTTAACAATCATTAAATCTAAAAAATTCATCCTTTCCTCATGCCATTGGAAAGTGAATTTCAAAAATCCAGTTGTTTCATTTAAATAATTAACAAACTCAATAGCTGATTGCTCGTCCCCTTTCCATAAGATCAGGATATCATCCAAGAATCTATTATACATAATTACATTATCCGTGTAATATCTGGATGAAAAAATGTGTGTTTTCTCCCATGTCAACAACACTGCATTTGCAAACACTGGGGCACATCTCGCACCCATGGCTACTCCTGATACTTGCTGATATAGCTCTCCCTCAAACAAAATGAAATTGTTTTTCAACACAAGCTCCATTAACTCACGCAAGAAATTTGCCTTTGTCCCTTCTATCAACTCACTCTCAATCATAGCCTCATAAAACATTTCCAATCCTTGCTCATGCGGTATGACAGAGAATAAGTTTACAACATCAATTGTAAGAAATCCAAAAGCCACATTCCCTGTCTCTATTTTCCTCAACCTGTCCAGGCAGTGCCATGAGTCCCTTACAATGTGTTGAGCTGCACTAACCACATCCTTAACAGCCACATCAACATATGCTGCAAGGGTTTCCGTTTTCGATCCCCTTGCAGAAACAATAGGCCTAAACTGTAATTTCACTGCCCCCTTGTGAACCTTTGGAATACCAAACAGGTTAGGAAGTCTCGGAAACTCTACATGCAAATAATTATATTCAATTTCATTAATATATCCCTGAAACAATGCATCATGCAGATATAGATCAATTTTGTAGTAGGCCCTGTTAACCTCACCCCTTGAAACAGCGGCATATGTATCGTCACTATTCAAGATGGCAGATATTTGTGAAATGTAGTCAGTGTTGGTCATCACCACCATCCCTCCCCCTTTGTCTGGCTTCATGAATCTGTACAGTCCAGATTTCTTAAGATCATCCAGCAATTCCCTCTCTTGCCATGTTAAATTTATCATTCACATAGTGAACATTACTAAGAGTTTTCCGCATTTGTATTTCAACTAACTTTTCAAAACCCAGTATCTCAGAATTAACGGGAGGAATGAATGTACTCTTTCTTTTAAAATTACTTGTGCTGTTAACAGGGTCTGTATATACTTCCCAAACTAACCTTTCCTTGTTTGCAAAAAACATTTTCAAATTCATTTGCCTTGTGAACATTTTAACTTCCAACAATACATGAGCTACATCAAGCTTAAACATAGGTACAAAACTAACACCTTTGCAAAACAATTCAAAGTGTGTTTCACCTATAATCAAATCTGTGTAATTGTAAATACAAAAACCTTTTTTCTTTACCAATTGATGGTTACTACCTTCAATTATCACAATATCATTATTGTTTTCTACAAATATATCCACAATTTCCACATCATCTTTTTCAACTGTAGGTGTCCCATCCCCAGTGTATCCATTTTCAATTGCAAAACATTCATTGTAATCCAAGTGCTCAAAAACATAAGAAAATTCACCATCAACAATAATAGAATCATGACTGATCTCATGTAAAGAATTGTGAACTGACTCAACATTAACATTTAGTAAATTGGTTAATATCTCCCCCTCCTGTTCATCCCCCCCCCGGTTGTACTGTTTTGGTTCCCCCACAGTCCTGTCTCGATTTTTCAGTCTCTCCGATCTCCGAGGACCGTGCTCTGTGTCCAAAAAATCATCACTGTCCAAAAATTCTGCTTGACAATCAACATTTACCCCACCATTGTCAATATTGTCATTACCGTTGACTCCCAACCTACGGGCACGCTGTTTCAAACCTGGGGGATAGGCACAATTGTTCTTGTAATCTGCCGTATCCCTCTCAAGCTTCTTCTTTTTAATGACAAGCGTTTTAGCAACTGTAGAATCTACATTGTTCATTGCCCTATCAAAATTGGCACGATATTGCGGAAACAATAAATCTTTCGTTATACTCACATGCAATCTGCCAATCTGATCCTTTAGCTCAGCCAATTTTAATTCGTTGTTGCGCAAAATAATGTCCAACATCTCCAATCCAGTCCTATTAAACAGGGCCGTTAACTCACGATATGCGACTGTGTTTTCCTCTATCCCCATCGGCCTTTTCCAAATGCGTAGGCCCATGGGCACTTGGTTAAGTTCCTTCGATTGCCTAAGAAAAACGCTGTCCAACTGGATAGCTCTATACTTGTTGCACAGCTTTTCGTATTGAAAAATTTGCTCCTTGACACATGGAAACACCGCAGCTCCGCTGTTAACGCCAACCGCTCCACTCAGAACTGGTAGCCGGAACCAGGAAGTTAGATCAATACCATCATCCTGTCTTGTCCTATTCGACTTCTACTATAATTTTCTTTCTCCCTTACTTTTCCACAGAGGTATGCTGATAACAGAACAATAACAGGTAGAACAGCCGGTTCTTCAAGGCTAAAAATTAACCATTTCTGAAAGTATGCATGTAGTTTTCACATGGGGGAATAGAGATAAAAAAGAACAGACAGCAATTAGTCTAAGTAGAAGCACAGACAGTAACATGCGTCTTAGCATGGATAACCTCAATTTCTGGTTAATTAAGGCCTGTGTTAAATGATCTTATTAGGAGAGGTAAACTTCAAAGTTTGACAATATACATAGTTATGTGTGTCTGTATTAAGTAAACAGGTTACGGGGTAGTCTGGGGGTGTGTTTTGTTTGTGGGTTTTTATTAAAACAAAAGTCTTGTAAAAAGAGACACAGGTTATAAAACTTAAGATAAGAAAAAGATGTGTAAAGAATTAACCTGCCATACAATAATGATGCATGTATCATAAAAGTTGGAAATAGGCATTTAAAAAAAGTGAAACATGCAATAGGAGGGAATAATGACTTCTTACCACAATGGCAGCACTTTCCATATGATCTTGGAATGTGAATGTTCTCACAGGTACAGACAAAAAGCAAGGAATAATTAACTATATAAATAAAGAATACTTAATTATATTAAGAAATGCAGAGTGCAAATAGCAATGCTACAGGAGATACATTTGAAAAAATACCGAGAATGCGAATTTGATAAAAAAAGGATTTTGGGATGGATATCTGGCAGAATATTAGGAACAAAGGAAAAGAGGAATACTTATATTAATTGCTAGATGAGTTCCAGCAGTGAAAGTAGAGGGTAAAAAAGATTATTAATGGCAGTTATGTAGCAACAAAGGGCTACTGGCAAGGGATGAGGATTACGCTGGCATGTAATTATATTCTACCTATTTTGGATCTTAAAAAATTTAAGATAAATAATCAGCTTTCAGCAGGGAAAACTACTTACAGGTGGGGACTGGAATTTGATTTGCAACAATGAGGATGTATCTGAGGGACCTAGAAGGCAAAATATAACAAAAGAGGATAGGTTTCTGAAGAAATTTATGAAAACATTTGGTATGAAAGACGTGAATTCAGTAGTAGGAACTCGGAGAGAATTTCCATATAATTCTCCAAGGTACAATAACTGGGTCAGCCCTGACAAAAGTTATATTTCTAATTCCACTACAAGAAGGGAATGTACAAAAGAGATTCAGATGATAGTATGATTCCAATTAGAGGTATGGAGAATAAACAGGAGGGGATGGGATTGACTGGAGGAAGACAACAAAGGAACCAAGGTATTGGGAACAAATATCTAGAGAGGGAAGGGTAGAGGCCTAGAAGCCATTTGCAATGCAGGCAAAGATAGATTTCCTCATCAGGGACTGATATCAGAATATAGGTAAAGAGAAATCCTAAGTGAAAAAAGCTGCTCTACTACAGTTTTTAGGCGAATCTAGAACAGGAGCTGCTGATAAAAAGGATAATTAGTAGGGCATATAAAATATTGCATAACTATAGGAATCAATCAGAAGTTGACAGAAAACATTGGAAAGAAACTAGATAAGCAATTCACATGGAAATAATGGGAGGACATATGCATGGCTCCCGAACATGCAACAAAGTCTACAAGATTGTGGATTTGTGCTTGGAAATGTTTGCATAGGTATTTTTATACCCCAAGCAGACTCCAAAGAATTTTTCCTCAGATAGATGGCAAATGTTGCAGAAGAAAGAGGTAACTAGGAGCATATGTTCTTGGAGTGTAATGTGTTGGCAAACTTTAACAATTCCCTACAGAATACGCCGTCAGGAATATTGGGTGAGCAAATGGGTGTAACTAAGGAAATATTTCCAGCTGGGATACAGAAGCTGAATTGCCTAGATATAGTAAGACCTTGTTAAGTTTAATTCTGGTGGCTGCCAAAAAAAACAATTACTGGAAAATGGAAATCAAAGTCTAACCAACTGTACTTGAAATAGTGAATATTGTAACACAGATAAAAGAACTATAAGTGTAAAAAGGGTAGGAACAAACTACACAAAAAAAAGTGAAATTCTGAGAATTATACATGAAAAATATTTTTGAATAGGAGTGAAGTTTAAGTGGAGTGAATTGAACAATTTATGCAATGTTGCAGTGAGATAATTTTGCAAAAGAATATATGTGATGTATAATGTTTGTAACTGTAAATGTTAATATGTTTTTTTCTTTTATATAAATGTATGTTTGCCTACATCTTAAGTGATAATTCAATAAAGTTTAAAAATAGTAGCAGTGGCTCTAAACACAGTATCTGCACAATGATAGACACTCTTTTATGCATGATTTGACATCTGAGACAGGTTAGAAATAAGAGTATTCAGACAGGACCTACCATCTGAAGGAAGTGAGACAGAACAATCCTTCAAACTGTCTATACAATTAAGAATTTGTTAGTTTGAGGTAATTTAAAAAGTCTACCTGCTTTTCTGGAGAGTGAAGATGGAGAGTTAAGGTTATTTCACACAGCATTTAACACATATTTCAAGGCTGGCATGATAGAAAGAATGGAAGCAGCATAGGGCAGAGTCACTTAAAACAAATCATATCATCTCCTCAGTTTAGGGTAACATACACTCGTCCCCCCAAAAAAAATGCTTCACTCATCATGGAATGAGTCTCAGGAAAGAAAAAAAACTCCTCTAAAGGACATGGAGAAAAACAAACTTTCCTCTGAATTAGAGTACTGAGCTAAAGAATCTGCAGGAGATTCTCTGTCACTTGTCAGATTCTTCTGACATATTTTCCTTAGGAATTCCTTTATCCAATATATATAGTCTGGTATGGATTTCTGCTCTCGAGGAATGAAAATCTGCAATCAACTCTTGGCCAAGGTAAGAAAATCATCCTTATGAATAGACAAGGTATCCTTAGATTAAGAAATATCTACATTTTTTTCTATGAACATTGCAGAAAGGCAACTTAGGAGATGGCACTTGATCTTGGGCAAAAGGTTTCTTTCCCCAACCACCTCAGGAAGAAACTCCCACACCCAATGAAGACCAATGAAGATGGTTTTCCTATCCCTAGACTGGACACTGGAACAGCTGCAGAGGATGCGGCTAACTCCACATCCATGGTGACAGAAGGGACTTTACCAGTGTAACCTGTAGAAACCACAGGTCTGAGGAATGGCAAATGGCCACTGCAGATTCACCCACCAGGAGCTGAGGCAAGGGTTCCTTCTTCTGTAAAGCTGGAAAAGAAACAGGTGGACTGGAGCAAGTATCCATGCTGTAGCTGAATAAGAAGTCCGATTGCTGCTAAGTGCCGCTGGAAAGAGTCGGTCAGAAGTTAAGCTGTCAGACGAGTGTTCACAAGCAGCACACAAACTTAAATTTCCACACACAGCTCCATTATAAAAGCACAAGCAATAAGCAAAAATTCCTCTCTCTAAAAGGGTCCTGACAAAACTCAAGTGATGAAGGTACGTTGTCATGAAGTACACACAAGCACCAAAAAACAAAAATTATGTTTCCAGCCCTGAGAAACACTTCCAGACCCTTAAAGTCAACATCGTTCATTAAAATGTCTCAAAAGCAGTACATTTTAATCATAGAAATAGTCCCAATAATAAGCATCTTTTTAAAAACAGCTGCTCCTGACAACAGACTTTCAATATTAGTAAAATTGTTGGTATTCTTAAAGGGGAAATACCGTTAAAAATAAAATATAGTCAAATTCTCTTAAAAAGAAATAAATTCTGTGAAGAAGCAATCTCCTACTGTGATTTATCTGCTAGAAAAGAAGCCTGAAGCACTGAACTCTCAGTGTTGCTTTCTCACAAGGAGGCAATAACGTACTTAAGTTGTCTACACACTAACTGCCAATTTCCTTCCAAGGTCTTTTCTAATTAGAGTGTAGGTGCAGGAGAGTAGCCATATCTTTTGAATATTGTCTGGTTGTTGTTCACTAGGCAGGATGCAACCCAAACAGCCAAAAGCTACTACAGCATTGAGAATGATAAAACATTATTTATAATTTGAACACCCTCTTGTGCTTTACTGTATAATATTGACATCTACAATTAAATGTGCATTAAAGTTTAAATTAACCAAGTTAGATAAAAGTATGCATTTGATACTGTACCCAGCCGTAAAACTGTCTTTCACTAAATGTTACACATGCTTTTGTGGTACTAAAAACACACTTCTGCTGGATTTAAAACATGATTGCTTCTGCATTTACGATATCTATGTGCAGATGGACATTTTACAGGCTTTACATTGAAATATCAGAAAGCACTAAAAGTTATGAAACATGCCCGGATATTCATTATGCACAATGAGTCCTGACGTTCATTAACAATGAGTGCGACTAGGAGGGAGTATGTAAACAAAGGCTCATTAAATATCCTTCTTGCTACTACAGACTAGACAGTGGGAAGAATGAGCAGGAGTACCATGCAACTATTTGGAATTATGAACATCAGAAGTGTAGCGTTGCCATCTCACAGCATGAGGTTCTCTGGTTCGATTCTCGGCTGGGGTGCCTTCTGTGCAGAGTCTGCATGTCCTCCCTGTGATTGAGTGGGTTTCCTCTGGGTGCTCCGGTTTCCTCCCATATCCCAAAGATATGCAGTAGGTGGATTGGACACTCTAAATTGGCCCTAGATGTGAGTATGTGTGTGTGTGCCTTCTGTGGAAGGTTGGGCGCCGGGATGGCAACTCGACACCGTAAAACTCCACTGCCAATCAAGAGTGGACAGATGATCCGCTGTGGCAACCCCTAACCGGGAAAAGCCGAAAGAAGAAGAAGGGGTCATCTGTCATTCATGTACCTCAATGGTGTTTTGCATGATCCTGCATGCAGCAGTGCAAGGAGGAGGAATAATTATGTGGTAGCTTTAAAGGTCCATAAAGCTTATGTACTTATCTATTTTTTTACTAAACTGAAGGCGAAATTATAATTAAACTTGATCACCTTGCTGCTGGGAGGAAGAAAACTAGTGCTGTGCTAAGTCTTCTCCCTCTCATGGTCTCAGGATGCTTCTTTAGTTCTAGTTAGTTCTGCTGGGTGGAAGAGTTGTCCTCAGTTCTTGTAATAAATCCAAACATTCGGTTCTTGTAATAAGGATAGACACTCAGTTCTTTTATAAAGGTTCCTTTATTTGGCAGATGGTGCTGCTTATAAAAATGTTAAGCAGAGAAACACACTAACGCAGTGTGTCATACACTTGCAGAATGAAAAATATGAAAGACACCAAAATATCCAACCTCGAGGCGGCTTAAATCAACAACCTTCAGCACCTGTATCCTCAAAGGAACTTCATTTACATGCTATGCTGTATCAGCAGTCTAAGATAAGTCTGCTTTTTATCATAAACTAGTAAAATGAAAACAATAATAAGGGGGAACTGAATAAACTGCTGACATTGCAGTAGGACAGCAGAGCCTCAACATATTGAGCTCAACATATTAGTGCATGGATGCCTGCAATCTCTGACATCAATGTAATCAAGCCTATACTGCTCTCATTCAATACTGAATATGCCACCCAAGTCCCACTATTACATACAGCAGGGTGCAATACTATTTCCCTTTATGCTGAACACATACCTGTTGCAGTAAACTATTAGCATAGCATCTTAATATAATTTTGCAGGACAGATCCTTAATAATTTGACAATGTACAACACAACTTGGTTGGTTGGTTACAATTTATGTTTGGTCAGTGACATTTCTACCAACTCTAACATACCTAATTAATGCTACATTGCACATCTGGTAATATAACAACCCAAGGGAAAGAGAGACCTATCCTGAGTACTGGCAAGACAACGGATGATTTGCTAACATGTCAAGTTACACTACATACTATAAGTTTACTCACTCTAGAGCTCCCTTAGGAGTGCAAGCCTCCTCCAATTCAGTTGAGCATTTTCTTTAATCTGTTAAATCTATCAAACAGTGTACTACAGACTGTACAGTACAGCAGCAGCAAAAATATGGAGGTGTGTCTTCTCCCTCACATTAGCTTCCCACAGGCCAATGAGGTCGGGATTTCTACATTTCAGATCTCTGTAATGGTGGTGGCACTTCTCACCATTACAGGTTATGGCTGTAGCAGATGTAACATCTTGTGTCAGGCTGCACCTGGCCTCTGCCTTACACTGTGTCCCTTGGTACTGCTCATCAAGGAGCGTTGGCCTGTAAAGCTGATGTTGGAATATTTTTGATTCCTCAGGACATCATCCTTGGAACCTAAACTCCTTTTCCAAAGACAGAGATGACAGTCTAATAGTTTGCAAAGAGAAATGCTTCAAAATTCATGGTCAGGTCTGTATTCATCTGTGTGTTTCACATGCAACATCAACCATGTAATGACATGCAGTTTAGCTGCCCGGCAGATGACACGCTAAGATGATATAGGTACTGCATTATAATGGTTAAGATGGCACTTTCAGGGTGTGAAACATGGCAGTCCTGCATCCCTGAATATGCTTTAAAGAAAGCAGGCTCTACAGCTATTCTTTTTCCATGAAGTTCCATGTGGAATTTCAGATCTCCATGCTAGGGATGGCATGGACTGCACATACCCAGTGCTTCTTCAGGGACACGGGTGTGTGCATGGTATTTAGAACAAATAAGCACAATCTTTATCAGGTTTTCTTGATGTGCAAATTGAGTAATTCAGAAACAGTGAGTTGAGTCCTGATTAGCATTATCACTGCACCCAGCCAGGTGAATTTGTGCAATCTAAGCACAAAGGAAAGCAGGAAGAACCATTGTGCTATGGAAGAACTTATACAGCAGGAACTGCCAAGTCTGCAACAGTTATACTTGAAAGTAATTGTTAAAGCAAAGTAAATCTTTGCTTATATAAGTTAAGTGCTACTTTTTACAAGTACATTTTGTCAAGTATGGTTGCTTTTAACTGCTATTGTGCTTGCTGACATAATATGAAATAAGTCTGTCAATACTTGTAAGTGTTTTGGGAAAGTGTATTGAGAAGGGACTGCAAAGGTAAGAAAACTGCTTGGCTGCAGGAGTGTGAAGCATAATGGGAGACATCTATCAGCATGCACTCGCATCACAGTTCAACACTTTCTGGCTGGACTTGTAATAGCAGTTTCAGTATAAAAGATGCCGGTTGCAAAAAAAAAAATATATATATATATATATATATATATATATATATATATATATATATATATATACACACACATATATATATATATATATATATATATATATATATATTTATATACACACACACACATATATATATATATATATATATATATATAAAACCCGGAGAGAAAACAGTCATATCAACTTGGTCAGTAGAAATGTTACATGTATTGCATTGTGGAGAATATTTACTCAGTAAATTTTCCATGCATGAAATTAGTAAAAGGAGTGTGGACAGAGATTTATAACTGTCAGGAACACTAACAGCATGCTGCATGGGCAAGAGGGAGACTGGCAGTGTAAGGATTTTGCAAGGCCCTCATGAAGAACATGTTAATAGCACTGTTTTTCATATTTATAGAGCAATGCCTAAAAACAGGGGAAGAAGAAACACGATGTAGACTCTGGATAAAAGAGTAAGCCAAAGTTCTCAGATGCAGAGAATGAGGTGCTACACCAGGCAATCAACCTCCATGACCAATTGCAATTTGGCCTGGATGTTGTTGACCAGGTCTACTAGGATTGTGTCTGGAAAGATCTGGTGGTTGACATTAATGTGGTTGCTGGCCATCACCATAGTTATGAAATGGCATGCCACAGGGTCAATGACATAAGACTTGGCTATGAACTAAGTGCATGGGAAATTAGCTCAACAGGCAATGGACAATCAAATTAACTCCCTCCCAAAAAGGCAGAGGAGTTTCTGGCCTTTATCAGGGGCAGTGGTACCTCCACATGGTCCCACAGCACAGTGCTGGATGTTGGGGTACAGTGGCCAATGAAGTCTAGTGGAGAAGTCCCAGGTATGTAGACCTCTTTCTGTGTAAGACAACATGTAAGTTATCTTAACCCCATAGTCACTGTCTAACTTATTAAATCTGTCTGATGTATGGTGCACAGGAACAGCATGGACTCCCCCCTACACCAGCCATCTCCATACGTTATGCAATTTTAGTGTTAAAATTTGTATACCTCAGTTTCATGTACACTTCTGATGCTGGGTTGTACTTACACAGGATACTGTACTATGCTGTATTCACATGAGATACTGTATTTAGCACAGATGAGCTGGCACAGTCAGGTAGTACAGTTCAAAGACATATGGCTGCTGCAAACTCATGGTGAACACACAGGAGGATGCAGCACCATTCTCACACCTTCATTAACAAAAAGCATAAGGATAAAGGAAATGGCATGCCTTACGTTTAGTGTACAGTAAATGCTTATGCATCTACTTCATGTAGAAGTGTATTATAGCATGGAGAAAATCCTGCATGTTGCTGCAGAAGTATGCATTCCAGACAATGCTCCTTAGATACTGCAAAGGGAGTAAGGGTCCACACACACACCATTAATAATGGCACTGTCCACTGCACTTTCACTAACACTGACATGACCAGTGGGTTCTCTGCTGCTGAACCTTGCCACACTGCCTGTTGTCTCTAGAAGCCTTAGAGGCCATGGTTACAATTTCCCCTCTGTGCACTTGGTTACTGAAGCTTTCGCTATTGTACTGCATGCTTCTTTGTGTCTGCAGTCAATCTGTAACAGCCATGTGTGTCTCTGTAGTTGAACTTCACTTCAGCCATGTGTCCCTAACCAAGTGTAACATCTCATCTTGTAGCAGCCTAAACCCATATTGGACATAGGGAATGTGACCACTGCATCTATTACACAAAGGACAGAGCTTCTATGCATGTGGACACCCAAGATATACACACCACATAGGGAGGACAGGTTACTAGAGACATTAGCAGTCAGGGAAGTGTGGTACTCTCCTAATAGACACATATCAAAATCTGCCCCCTAGTCCCCATGGGCAGAGAGGTACACATGGGGGGGGGTAATGGTGCTCATTAGAGACATGGTTACCACCCTTCTTTCAGGTTAGTGTGTCAGTGGCCCAAAAATAGTGTATGTGAAGGGTCATTGTGGGGGCACAGGCTAGTGCCACTGCTGTCATGGCAGTGTATCTATTGTTGATGTAGGGTGTGAGTGATGACCTAGGGGAGTGCATGTCCTGTATGTCTGACAGTTTTAAAAGACTAAGTAACATACTGGGGCTTGCCATGTCATCTCAAGCTTGCCTGCCAAGGTAAAGTATGACACCGGTCCACCAAAGGTGGGCAAGGATGACTTAGATCATGGTCACGCAGCACTAGCACTTCCATGGCTACATCTGCTGTGGAGATGTCCATGCACAGGAAAGGATGTCCCCATGGCTGTGGCTGTCACAGCAACGGCACATCTCATAGCAGACATTCCTTACGGTTGGGCAGTATGCCATCTAGCCAGGATCCTGGTATTACCAGTGAGACTCCTGGTAGAATGAGCACTAAATGGTGGGTGGGTGACAATGTGAGGTATTACCAGCCATGCCAAGAGAAGTAGGGCAGTGGAATTGTAACATATGTTAGCACAGCTAGCTGGAATTTGTTAAAGAATTACATGTCATTCATATATAAAACTAATTTGAACAGATGCTTGTGTTGAAAAATGTATTTGTAAAGCTGCTTGTGTTAAAAATATATTGACAGAGGAAAAATGTGCATGTATTAATGTAACTGTATATATTGTAACAAAGGATACTGGAAGAGAAGATGTTTATCTCAATCCACCTGACTTTGGAAAATAGTAAGAAATTAAATTACTTAATTTAGGCCATAAAGATTGTATCTTACAGTTCTCAGTGCAGCCAGAGACAAAAAGTCTGTACTAGGAAGCTTCCTGCACTGTCATTGGGGTGAACTAATTGCTACTCTGGTGGAGGTTTGAAATTGTTTTATGACTTCCAGGAGCTGCAGCAGATCTTGCAAGGCTCTGCGGGTGTGTATTATTGACACACGGGTGCTAAATCCTGACAGTTTCTAGCCGAGGGGGGAAGCATGGGAACCAGAAGTCAGACGATCAGATGTATATGATGTCACTGTAATCCATCACTAAAAATAATGTTTAATACTAGGTAAAACTGAAGTCTCAGGGCACTCTGTTCCTGGAACCTGACAAGAAAGGACCTCTAACCTACTTCATCTTACCTTGCTCTACTTAGTAACCCAGGAATAATAATTCTTTAGATCAGTCAAGAAAATATAGTGAGATTACTTAAGTATTGTTTTTCTGTAAATGTGTGAACCTGTCCATCTGTTTTATTTTTAATACTTCCTATGACTAAAACTCTGGTGCTTATTGTAAATAGATATTTAGTATTTTCATGTTCTTTTCTTATTTATTATTAAATATATTTAAACTTTTCATTGTGGCTGGTCCTTTAGAGAATATTTAAACCTTTGAGAGTACTTATATCTATTGGTGACACTGTGGCCACTCCTGAAAGCCTGGCTGCTTGGTCAACATTACCATTTGTATTAATATTAATTTCACTTGGTATAATTGAGTACCCTTGCAAAAGCCTTAACACAGCTGGCTTTGGAGTCTCTGGTGGCATTGTAACTACCTTATAGTCTGGACAGAAGGGGGCACAGCTACTGAATCTCTATCAGCTTTTCCGAGGTGTGTGTGAAAATCAAATCTCAAAGTGTGTGCGTGTGTGTGTGCGTGCGTGTGTGCGTGCATGTGTGTGTGTGAGAGCTATTTGAAGCAGGGAGATGAAGCACTGGTTTAACAGAGAGAGTGGTGAAGAATGTGGCTTGGACACTCAGCGGAGGTCTCAACTCTATAGCTGTGCCAGTGGGGAATCCTACTGGGGATCTGGAGGAAACCCCAGACCCTGGATTGAGTGTGTTCCCTGTCTGTTATTAAAGGAAATTGTGCTTGATGCAGAGAGCTGCATCTGGAAATACTGGGTGCATCCATTTTTGTTCCAAGTGAATGTCCTTTTCCAGTGGCAGTGGTGAGGATTCAGGCTCCTTAATTATTGGCCCAGACAGGGGATATCACAGGGTGCAGCAAGGAATGCACACACCTCTAACTTGCATATTCTGGACCTCTACAGAACACTGAGCTGCAACTACTGATGAACCTGTGCCCAAGAAGAGCCACACACACTCCACCACAGCCCCCAGTACATCACACAAACACAAGCTGAAAGCAATACACACAACAGCATGTTTTACTTTAATAACTCTCAGCACTCACACTTCCTGAAAATCAGATCCACAAATGCATTCTCTTCTCCACTTGTGCATATGATGATAACTGATCCAAGCCTGGTCTACACTGTTACTTGGGGTGCCAATGTCTGACACACAACGCGGCCAACCTATGTAAGGGTAAGCACTACTGGTGTTGGTTTTGCATAAATCACCTTTACTGTATCTAATATATTCTTGTCTATTATGTTCTGAAGCTATATGCAAGTCAATATCTCTTTGCCTATGCCACAGCACTCTGCACCCACCTCTAGCTGCCATGATCATTCCATGTTTCTGGCTTCTTCACTGACTCCTTGTCTGACTCTGCCTCCACTGCCTGGTGTGCTGGGGACTACTGCTCCTGCAACTGCCCACCCTGCAGTAACTGCTTCTTAAGTATGATACTGAGTAGCGGTGCACACACAAACTATTTTTGCAAACATGCCAGGGTTATAATGTAGGGCACAACCGGATGAAACCAGAAAGCAAACACATGCCTTCAGCAGCGCAAACACAAACTCAATAATGTTCCTCTTTTCTGAGTGGGTATGATTGCACCTATGGTCTACTTGATTTTGTGAATTTCTTAAGGATATCATGAGCTAGGGTTCAATGGTACATCTCGTATCATCAACAAGATGCCCCTGGGGAAGTCACTCCTGGCAAAATATTGGTACAGGTCAAGGGTGTACCATATGTGGCCTGCAGTCACATTGCAAATGATACCCTGTGCATTACAGACCACCTGGCAGGTGATGGAGCAATACCCTTTATGGTTAACACACCTCCTTCCCAGCTCACCTAACAGGCCTTTATTTCAATGTGGGGACAGCCTATGGCTTCTAGTAGCTTAGGTAAATGGGATACATCATAGAAATCCTGCATGGTGATGGCTTTCTTCTCTGTGACACATGGGAACTATGCATACTTCCCCACATGCTGAAGCATAACACTGAGAAAACTGATGGGAGTATTCTTGAGACATACATCTGAGATATCCCCAATAAGTCACTGAAAGGCCCCTGTAACTAATATATGTAAAACCACACAAACCTCAGTATACACTGGGACAGGCATTTCATTACTCCCATGGGAGCAGACACATCCACAATTTCTTGAACCGAGTCCCTATCCTCATTCTAGTGGTCCATAATGTCAGTATTATAGAGTCCATGAAAAGTTAAGAGTAGTGGGATGACCCGGTACCTCTGGGGCCGAGAACGTACACTGTCATGCAATGCAGCAGCAATACAAGGCTCTTGCACATAACATTTACTAATGCTACAGCAACCTACAGCTCCTAACACTCTGCAGAGAGTCCCTTAGCATTAACCCACACAGTCATCTGAGTTCAAGTATGTAGCAGGCACAGCTCCACTGTGCAACATTTACATGTTTATGAACTGTTCCACTACCTAGTTTTGCCTAATCTGCATACACTACGATGCTCATTTTAACAATGTTGCTCATTGCTATGCCATTATACAGCCATTAGCATATATCACTCCCAACCATGATACTTGGCATTCCCCACTAGAGGTGTATGCATTTCTGAATTGCACACAAACTGGTGATGGCCACTCATTACACAAATTCTCTTACAGCAGTGTAGGAAGATTTTCTGAATCTAGTCCATGTTTTCATGAAAATGACATACCTAACTATGGCAGTTTTTGTTTCCTCTCCAAAAATGTCAACAAACTTATTTCATAATGCCTCCTTCATAATCTATGACACTGTCACTACAATGTACTACTACAGAGATATGTTGTAGCTGATGTATGGAGATGCAGCAGACATGTACAAAATCAGATGTCAAGATGTAATGTTGCAATGACTGTGTAGACGTTAATAAAATGGCAGTACCACTGACTGCATGCTCATCATTTACTCCTGAAACATTTAAAATCATTCAAGTTACAAAGAAACATTTGCAAAATGCCTAGCAAGTATAGAATTATAGCATGAAGTAGCTATTAGCAACTACCAAGCTTTAAATAACAATCCTTTGTTTGAGTCCTCAGTCTCAGCTTGTATGCTCTGTGATTCTAATGAAGCCACTTAACGAAACAGTGGTGCTGTGCTGCTCCAAAAGCAGAAGCATTTATGTCTTGAAGAACTTACTTGGTCAAAGCTTGAATGAAACTAAACACAGGCTCATATATTTGGCATATTAGTAGTAACACTAAACCAAATATTCAGAAAACTCAACTGACAGATGTAAAGTCACAGCATCTTTCTTTCCTTTGTATTTGCATGACCCATCGAATGGCTCATCTTCCTGGACCAAATCAGCCTGTTAATTCTTTTACAGAGATAACAGACTCAAGTTCATTTGTTTCTTGGATAGGGTAAGAACCCTAGCGCCCATTTGTTCCTCTGGCGGAAGCAAAAGACATTGCTTCAAGAGTCAGGTTTAAGGAAGCAGCATCATTGTACTGTACCATGTTAGCCCCTCTCTTATAAAGAGCCTAACTCCTCCCTGTGATGCCTTGTGGTATTAATGGAAGGAGCTGCTTAGGGCACTATCTATGCATGCCTTTGTATGCCCTGGGACAGCCTCCAGGCTAACATGCAGTGCAAGCCATCTGACCTTCCTGTTGGTATCAAAGGCACAGGAGGTCACATCACCTACCTTCCCCCACAAATCAATAGTTTTCTACGCTTACTACACACTCCCCTGCATGGATCTTCCATAGCACTTGTGCCACTAAACAAAATCAGATCATCATCATCAGGGCTTTATTCTATGTCACACAGCTAAGTTTAGTGTCATTATATTAAAGTTACTTTGCATTAAAAAATCAATACAAGTGCTGATGCTTAACAGCAGGATGTTAAAACTTTTAAACTCTCTAATATGATTGTAAGTGCTAACATACCAGCTGGGAAAAAAAAAAAACATAAAAAGTCAAAATGCACGTTTTCTAAACTTTTGCAATGCATCTGCTTCCTCTCGACGAATTAAGTCTACCCACTTTTTTCTCAAATTTGAAACAATTATGCATGTGCGTGTACATACACATATATATATATATATATATATATATATATATATATATACACACACACACACACACACACACACACACACACCCCCCATTTTCTCTCTATTCCAACAATGAAGCACAGAACACTGACTGGAACAAAGTTAAGTACTGCGGCAAGAATGCTGCTGTTTCAATACTGTGTGCATAAAGTGTAACAAAGTTCTTTACAAGCATCTGGAACTCAACTTAACAGACCGGGAAAACAACAGACTAGCCCTTTAACAAAAAAAGTAAAGGTACAGGAAGATATTCTCAAGCAGCTGTAAACAAAACCATGAACACTGTCTAATCTGTACAATATATGTGTGTGTGTGTGTGTGTGTGTGTAAGTATAAGAACAGACTGATAATGCAGTTTTATTTATTCCTTAGCTCATTTCTAATTTTAGTGCCTATGTTATGTTTTTCAGTAACAGAAAAGGCAAAAGATGTTTGCAATTGAGAAGATTCTGAATCCACACATTAATTTATCTGTGATAAACAGTATCTGCGGGAATTTAATTTCATGTACGCAGAGAACAGATCTAACTAGTAAGAGAGAGCTAGTTTTCCTTGCCCATTTTGTGAACAGCCTTATAAAACACACACAAGATGGAAACCAAAAGTCCTAAAACTTTCTGGACTTGCTTATACTGTCAAACATTTGCCTGGGATAAATTAGTGCAAGCAAATAATCAGAATGGAATAATCTTTCATAAACTCTACAGCATCACCAAATGAAACAGAAACAGACTGCTAAGGGCATAAAGTGTTATGAGTCTCATCCTTTATCATTGTCAGAGTGATCAGCAGTAACAATCTGGCCTAAATAAGACAAATTCTGGACCCACATTTATTGATGTCATCGACGGAACAAAAAAAAAAGGTAGAGTGAAACTTCTGAGCAACTGTATTTGTGAATATGCAGAAGCATGCAGTAAAGCTGAAGAAACAGGGAAATCTACTTCAAAAACTGTTCCCGACTCCTGCTTCAATAAAATAAACCAAGCTTTTATTCAATAGTAAAACCATAGGAACTATGCGGGAACAATGATGAAGATCCAAAAGGTGCAGGCCCACAATCAAAGCACTGCAAATGCCCATTCTGGACTGAAACCAGATCAGAACCCCCCCCCCCCGCTGAAACACTGGAGTAAGGTGAATGGCCAGATGTGAGATTCTTATTTCATAGCAAAAAAAGTGGAAAGCAGTACCAGATTTCAGACTATTCACAAAATGAAGAAAACCTTCTTTGGATCATCACCTTGGGGCAAAGAACAATTACTTAACTTTGCTAGTGACTTACAATCAGCCATCTATCTATTCTTTTTGTACAGCACCCTCTCAACTGCCACAAGAACTGCCATTCAGCAGTGGTTTACTAGATTTTTCCAGTGCATGAAAGGGATTCTTCATATTAAAACATTTTCCTAATAAAAAAATTGAAGCATTAAAAGGAGATTCTATTTCTGTCTAGAAGCATTGTTAAAGATGCACTATGTTCACCTTTATAGTTTTAGAAAAAGAAATACAATTGCTACAGGAAGAAACATAATGCTCTATTCCTAAACACAAAGGCACAAAAATATCTATGATAAAAGGATACTTCTATGATCACAATTAAATGTAAAACAGTAAAGCAGGATCCATGGTCACTCAAAACTGTACCAAGGTCAGTTGGGACTGTCCCCATTTGGCACACCAAAAATGTTCTTACTAAACTGCACCAAGTCAAGGAAGAGTTAGTTCAGTGATGTATGGCTGAATGTCAATTCCTGAAAAATCTTCTCCTTTGTTCTATAAAAACCTGTATTCTATTGTAGAGTAACTCCTGGCCACAATATTAAAATGATGCATCCCCTTCTCTGAAAAGACATGTGCCACTTTCAATCATTTTATAAGCTCACACAGCACTGCCTTTACCTAGATGACAGAACCCAGACTGTAAAAGTAGCCGACTCCAAAACCAGCTCCAGACAAGTGACAAGTGGAGTACCTCAGGGTTCAGTCCTGGGACCGCTGTTGTTTGGCATCTACTTCTCTGAAGTACAGGCCAACACTAAGGGACTCTGGCTAACAAAGTTCGCAGATGACTGCAAACTGGGAGCCATTATTGAATCCCCAAATGATGTAGATATTCTACAAAAGGGCCTTACAGAAACAGATGCTTGGTGCCAGAGCCATGGGCTCAAGCTTAATGCCAAGAAATGTATAGTTATCCCCTTTGGGAAAAAACATGTATCCATGAATTACCGCATAGGTAGCGGTACAATAAACACCGAAAATGCGATGAGAGACTTAGGGACACAGGTGGACAGTGGTCTCACCTTCGATAACCACATTGCCACAACAGTCAGGAAATCCTCCTATGTGGCACATCTCATCACTACGGGCTTTTCATCCAGAAAAAAGGAGGTCATTGTCCACTCATTAAACCCATCAGAGTACAATGCCCAGTTTGGTATGTACCTCACAAGACATCTGCAACAAATGGAAAGGCCGCCGAAATACCTCACTAAAAGAATCACAGGCCTAAAGCAGATGCTCTATGCTGACCGTCTAAAAAAACTCCAGCTATACTCTGTGGCATATTGACTACTCAGAGGCGATCTCTGCTTAACATACAAGGCCATGTCAAACCCTGAGCTGTTGGACAGTCTCCACTTAAAGAAATCCCAATACCTCAGAGCCACACGCTCCAGGGATCTAAACCTTGTCACCACAATGAACAAAACACGCTGGAGGGATAGGTTCCTGACCCAGACACTCCCCATACTCTGGAATAGACTGCCCATCCATGTCAAGCAGAGCGCCTCCTTGGTCCTCTTCAAAAGGAACCTTGACGATTGGATGGGAGATAGGAAATTCACCCTGGGGATCACGTCAGTCACCCTGCTAGACAGGGGTCCAGGGAAGTAAATACTGTGGGTAGAAATATCCAAGGAATTGTTATGGCTAGGCTTGTATAGGCCCTAGGGCTGATAGCCTAGTACCAACCTATGACGGCCTCATTCATTTAGCACCTAAACAGGAATCTCACAAGCAAAGGGTTAAATTGCCATTCTTTTTCTGCTCCTGTTATCTATCCACATTTAGGGAGAAATTCATTTGACTATCTCACACCCAGAACTGTTTTCTTAACATCAGCTTCCAGGCTGAATCTTTAAAAGGTCCACAGAGGTCAGTGCCCTACCCTGGAAAACAAATATAAATGAATTATTTTAGTTTAATCACAGCTCATTCACAGTAATGTTTTTTGACTTATCTGAGATCTGTTAGCCTTCTAGCAGTAAATGCCTTGCTAATGCTACATCCTGCTGATCATGGTAAGGCTTCTGATATGGTGGATCATCACTTCTTGTTTAATAAACTTTTCAGACTGGGGTTTGGACCTACCACAATAAACTAATTTTCCAACCACCTACAAGAAATAAGGCTACCAAATATAACATCTTCCCACATAATGCAGTCAAACTAGGGCAACTCAGGAGTCTGTTTTGAGCACCTACTCTCCTCCATGTTTACAGAGATGCCCTTTTCAACCACCCACCCAGGGGATTCTCTTTCACACTGGAATTAAACTCACCTGCAACACATTACTGACATGGTATCTGAGCCAGTAGAAGTTCTTTGTAAGTACCAAGATATCAATTAAACACAAAAAACACTAGATGGATACCATTTTTGTACCCTTTCACATCTCTGAAATGGGAAAATACCAGATGTCAATTATCTTCTAATGTTTGGGCTTCATTTCAGATATCTAACATTCTCAGTGGGTAACCACCAAATCTGGATGTCGCAAAATACAAGTCAACTAGTGGTCTAAATCATGTTTTTCCCCTAATGTGCAAGCATAATGCACTGCAAACAAAATATTTAACCCTATTCTATCCACAGCTCTTTTCCTTGCTGTCACTACTTCTTCTTTCGGCTTTTTCCCGGTTAGGGGTCGTCACAGCGGATCACCTGTCCGCTCATGATTGGCAGTGGAGTTTTACAGTGTCGAGTTGCCAGCCCGGCGCCCAACCTTCCACAGAAGGCACACGCACTCACACCTAGGGCCAATTTCGAGTATCCAATTCACCTGCAGCATGTCTTTGGGATGTGGGAGGAAACCGGAGCACCCGGAGGAAACCCACGCAACCACAGGGAGGACATGCAGACTCCGCGCAGAAGGCACCCCAGCCGAGGATTGAACCAGAGAACCTCTTTCTGTGAGGCAACAATGCTAACCACTGCACCACCGTGGCCGCCCCTGCTACCAAAGGGAAACAATATCACTTTACCCACAAGAAGTTGGAATTACTACTCCAGCTCTTTCAATTCTGGCAGACTGCCATTTAAAAGTCATTTGCAATATCTATCTAGCTGTCATTTTAACAGGTTAAACTGAGCTGGTCCATTAATCATGTTCAGCTATGAACCAAGGCCACTTTAGTGCCACCAGTCAACCATAATATTTTAGGAGGTGGGAAGAAAAGTACAGTTGTGTACACTTACCATAAATGTAGATATTCGAGTGTATTCACTGTTGCAGTCATTACATTTGGGTAAATCTGCTGTCAGGTTGCCCTCCGTCGGTCTGATTAACAAAGTCTTGGGACATGCGTCGGTTGCGGTCCTTTCTTCCATGACGTCAGGTCGTCAGGGGTATAAAACATGCAGCCGACGTCATTTTCATCAGTATTTCTTGCCTCAGGTGCCGCCCCAAATGGGGAGCAAAATATATATATCTATATATGCATGTAATTTAGAACACAAAAATATACATCCAAATAAAAGCAAATACAAAAAAAGGCTTTTGAGCATAGTAAAAGAAAGAAGAGGTATAAAAGGAAAAAAGTAGGGGGCTGGCGGGTGGGTAACCAGGACTGCAACACTGAATACACTCGAACATCTACATTCATGGTAAGTGTAAACAACTGTACTATGTTCTTCATGTTTCACTGTTGCAGTCATTACATTTGGGTAGAATCCAAAACTATGGCTGGGAGGATGGAATTATACAGCATTAGGAGCAGCTATAAGGCCCTGCAGGACAGCAGTGGCAAAGCCTGCTCTGGATTTAGAGAAGAGAGGTAAAAGGTAATGTTTGGTGAACGTATGAACTGAACTCCAGATAGCAGCTTCTAGAATGTCTCTGGTAGGAACCCCTCTGAAAAAGGCTGCAGATGTAGATGCAGCCCTGGTGGAATGGGATCTGATCCCCTTGGCAACAGGTTTACCATGATGCATATAGCAGAAATGAATACAATGGCTTATCCATTTTGAAATCGTCTGCTTTGAAATAGCCTTTCCCTCTGCCCCTGCAGCAAATGCCACCAGCAGTTGCTCAGATTTTCTTAGAGATTTTGTCCTGTTTAAGCAGAATCTTAGTTGTCTGCGTACATCTAATGAATGCAGAATCCACTCCCCCTTGTTCTGTGGATTTGGGAAAAAGGTTGGCAGATGAATGGTCTGATTAAGAGCCACACTAGATACCACTTTAGGCATAAAGGATGGATTGGTCCTGAGCAACACCCTGTCCGGGTAGAAAATAATAAAAGGCTCCACTACCATGAGAGCCTGTAGTTCTGAAATCCTTCTAGCTGAAGTGACTACTAAAAGAAAAGCTGTCTTCCAAGAGAGAAATTTTATGTCTGCAGTAGCAGCTGGCTCAAAAGGAGGTAGGGTGAGTTTTTCCAAAACAAAATTGAGGTCCCATGCAGGAGTTGGTGCTCTCCTGGGAGGTCTTAAATTTTTGGCCCCTCTGAGATACTGCTTTAGCAGGGGATGAGAAAAAGAGGGGAGGGCTCTGTGTTGTAATGAGCTGTAATGGCAGAGGCATGGATTTTTATGGAAGAGAAAGATAGGCCCTTGTGAAGCATCTCAGTTAAATACTGCAGAATCTGAGAAATATTGGGCATTGCTGTGCTTATTCCTTGTGCCTGGTTCCAGGCACAGAATCTTTTCCATTTATCAGCATAAGATTTTCTATTACTAGGCCTTCTAGCCTCCAAAATGACATACATCACAGGTTTGCTGAGAGATGTAACTGGTGAAATTAGTTGATTAGCCATGCTGCAAGAGTCAGAGTTTGGAGCTGAGTGTGCATAATTTGATAGTTCTGCTGAGACAGTAGATAAGGTGTCTGAGGCAGGTACCACGGAGGAAGGTGTGACGTATTGCGTAGGAGCGGGTACCAGTGTTGGCGAGGCCAGTCTGGAGCACTCAGAATCATTTTTTTTTCCTGTCTGACTTTTAGTAATACCTTGGAGAGCAAAGACAGAGGGGGAAAGGCACAGACTGTTTTTTCCAGCTGAAAGATAGAGCATCCACTTTCCAAGCTTTTTTGTGATGGCTTCTTGTGCAAAATTTGTCCAACTGATAGCGCTGGGTTGAGGCAAAAAGATCTATGTCTGGGCTCCCCCATTTGCGTGTCAACATGCTGAAGACTTGTGAATCCAGTTTCCATTCGTGTGGGTCCATAAGATTTCTGCTTAGTTTGTCTGCCAGAGTATTTTGCTTTCCTGGCAGAAATTGAGCTTGTAGATGTATTTGGCAAGTCAAGGCTGTGTTCCACAAAGCCATGGCTAGTCTGCAAAGGGGGTAGGAATGGGTACTCCCCTGCTTGTTTATGTACCACATGACTGTGGTGTTGTCCATCTATCAGTAGTTGTCCTGGATGAAGAAAGTCCTTGAAGGCTTTCTGTACAGCTAGCATCTTTTTCTGGTTGATATGCAGGTGCATTTGATTTGGGCTCCATTCGCCCTGAATGCATCTCCCTGCCAGATGCGCCACCCCCCCCCCCCAAGTATAATCTGATGCGTCTGTAGTCGGGGTTTGGTTGGCAGAGGGTGGAATGAGTGACAGTCCCTTGGTTTGGTGACAGGCCTCTGCCCACCATAGGAACTCTTGCTGCAGGCAAGGAATGATAGGAATCATTGTTTCCAGGCTGTGACAATGTTGACTCCATAAGCTTTTTAGGTACCATTGAAGTTTCCTCATATGCAGTCTTGCATATGGAATTAGTAGAATGCAGGAAACCATGAACCCCAAGGCCTGCAGAATTTGTCTTGCAGAAAACTGGGTTTTTGTGGCCACTTGTTTGAAGTAAGTCATTAATTGGATTAGTTTTTCTGGCGTGAGGTAAGTCATCTGGGCAGTTGTATTCAAACTTGCACCCAGGAATGTAATTATTTAAGAGTGTACCATTTGTGATTTATTTTCATTTACAGTGTACCCTAGGCAAGTTAGAAGCCTTTTTACAAACGTCAGATGGTGTAGAAGAGTGTCCTTGTTTTCTGACTGAATTAGACAATCGTCCAGATAAGGAGAAATGTGAATGTTTCTTTGCCGGCAAAATGCAATTACTTTTGCCAGGCACTTTGTTTGAAGACCCTGGGCGCAGTAGACAAGCTAAAGGGCAGTGCAGAGAAAGTACAGTTGTGTACCTACCATAAATGTAGATGTTTGAGTGTATTCACTGTTGCAGTCATCACACTTGGGTTATCCTGCTGGCAGGTGACCCGCAGTCGGCCCGAGTTCCAAAGTCTTGGTCCGGCGTCAGTTGCTGTCGCCTCTTCCCTGACATCAGTGTGCCAGGAGTATAAAAGTTGCAACCGATGCCATTTTCTTCAGTTTTTCTTTCCCCAGATGTCAGGTGCCCCCAGACAGGAAGGCTGGAAAGATAAAATTATGCCAAAAAACATGCATATATTACTATAAACATTTCCTTCATCTACAAGCAAATACACCACATAGGTTGTATAGAGATGAAAAGTACAGAAAAGTCCCAGCAATGAAAAAAGGGGGATGGTGGGTGGGTAACGTAGACTGCAACAGTGAATATACTCGAACATCTACATTTATGGTAGGTACACATCTGTACTATGTTCATCGTGTTTCACTGCTGCAGTCATTACACTTGGGTAGAATCCCAAAGCTGAGGTTGGGCGGCTGGGTCTAAATTGGATTTGGAGAGGCTACCAGGCCCTGCAGAACTGCAGTGGCAAAGCCTGCTCTGGATTTAGAGTAGAGAGGTAAGTGGTAGTGCTTGGTGAAAGTGTGCACTGAGCTCCAGGTTGCAGCTTCTAAAATGTCTTTGGTTGGTACGCCTCTGAGGAAAGCTGCTGAAGTGGCTGCTGCTCTGGCAGAATGAGGCCTAATGCCCTTAGGCACTGATTTGCCATGTTGTGCATAACAGAAGTGGATGCAGTGTCCTATCCATTTTGAGATTGTCTGTTTTGTAATAAGCTTTCCTTGTGATCCTGCAGCATAGGCTACAAACAGTTGCTCAGTTTTTCTGAAAGCTTTTGTTTTGTCCAAGTAGAATCGTAGCTGTCTGTGTAAATCCAAAGCGTGCAGAAGTCTCTCCCCTTTATTCTGGGGAGTTGGGTAAAACGTAGGTAAATGAATGGTTTGGTATAAGGCCACATTGGAGACCACTTTTGGCATGAATGTTGGGTTTGTCCTTAGAGAAACCCTGTCCAGATGAAAAATGAGGAAAGGTTCCACAGCCATGAATGCCTATAACTCTGAGACTCTTCTTGCTGAAGTTATTGCTAGGAGCAGAGCAGTTTTCCATGATAAGAATTTTAAATCAGCTGTGCTGGCTGGTTCAAAAGGAGGCAGTGTGAGTTTTTCTAAAACAAAATTGAGGTCCCAAGTTGGTACTGGTGCTTTCCTTGAGGGTCTTATATTTTTTGCCCCTCTGAGGTACTGCTGTAGTAGAGGATGTGAAAAAATAGGAGGTTCCGTACTGTAATGGGCTGAAATGGCAGAGGCATGGATTTTAATAGATGAGAAAGATAAGCCTTTGTCCAGCATCTCAGTTAGGTATTGTAAAATCTGAGGTATATTAGGGACAAGTGGTTCGAGCCCTTGTGCCTGGTTCCAAGCACAGAATATCTTCCATTTTTCTGCATAACATTTCCTAGTGCTGGGCCTCCTGGCTTCTAAAATGACATCCATAACAGCTTTAGAGAGAGGTGCAGTCTGAGTGGCTACATTATCTGCCATGCTGCCAGGTTTAAGGTTCTGAGTTGACTGTGCAGAATCTGATTGTTTTGTTGTGTCAGAAGATGAGGAATTTGAGGTAGAAGCCAAGCTGGGTCTTGAGACAAACTCTTTAGGATTGGGTACCAGTGCTGGCGTGGCCAGTCTGGGGCAATCAGGATAATTTCTGGCCTTTCTTGTCTGACTTTTAGTAGCACCTTGGTAAGAAGAGGCATCGGAGGGAAGGCATAGACTGTCAGGCCTTTCCAGCTGAATGATAGAGCATCCACTTTCCATTCTTGAGAGTGATAAGTTCTTGTGCAAAATTTCTGTATTTGGTAACTGTGAGGGGAGGCAAAAAGATCTATGTCTGGGCATCCCCATTTCCTCGTTATCATGCTGAACACTTGTGGATTTAGCTTCCATTTGTGAGGATCCATGAGATTTCTGCTTAGTTCGTCTGCCAGTGTATTTTTTGTTCCTGGCAGGAATTGTGCCTGCAGATGTACTTGATATGTCAGTGCTGTGTTCCACAAAGTCATGGCTTGCCTGCATAGGGGGTAGGAATGTGTGCCCCCTTGCTTGTTTATGTACCACATAACTGTGGTATTGTCCGTCTTTATTAATAGTTGTCCTGGCTGTAGTAGGTCTTTGAAAGCTGTCAGGGCATTCTGTACAGCTAGCATCTCTTTTTGATTGATGTGAAGATGCATTTGTTCCTTGGGCCACGTGCCCTGAATACATTTTCCTGCCATGTGTGCCCCCCAGGCATAATCCGATGCATCCGTTGTTATTGTCTGCCTGGCTGTGGGTAAGGTGAAAGGCTGTCCCTTGTTGTGGTGACAGGCCTGGGACCACCATCAAAACTCCTGTTGTAGGCAGGGAATTAAAGTTATGATCGTCTCCAGGCTGTGACAATGCTGAGTCCAAACACTTTTTAGATACCATTGTAGTTTCCTCATATGCAGTTTTGCATATGGAATTAGTAGAAAGCAGGATGCCATGAAGCCCAGGGCCTGCAGAATTTTTCTTGCAGGGAGCTGGGTTTTTGTTGCCATCATTTGAAAGTAATGAGTCAGTTGTCTTTGTTTGTCTGGCGTGAGATAAGCCATCTGGGCAGTTGTATTTAAGCTTTCACCCAGGAATATTATCTCTTGAGAGGGCACTAGTTTTGATTTCTTTTCATTTACTGTGTACCCTAGGCAAATTAGTAATCTTTTTACAAATGCCAGATGCTTTAGAAGAATGTCCTTGCTCTCTGCTTGAATAAGGCAATCGTCCAAGTAGGGATATATTTGAATTCCTTTTTGTCTGCAAAATGCAATTACTGGTGCCAGGCATTTTGTGAAGACCCTGGGCGCAGTAGATAAGCCAAAGGGCAGTGCAGAGAATTGGTAATGTATTGAGCCTGCTATGAAACTGAGGTATCTTCTGCAAGATTGTCTGATTGGGACATGCAGGTATGCCTCCTTGAGGTCCAAAGTAACTAGCCAAGCCTTCTTGCCCAGCATGGGCAGAAGTTGCTGTAGTGTTAACATTTTGAATTTTGGAACATCCAGGAAAGTATTTAGGATTGACAGGTCCAGTATTTGTCTCCAGGCTTTGTCCTTTCTGGGTACTAAGAAAAGTCTTGAGTAAAATCCTTGTCCCTGTTCTTGCTGTGGAACCTTTTGAATAGCTCCCATGTCCATAAGAGCTGCAATCTGTTTTTGGTTTTGTGGCAGGCCTGGCATACCTTTTGATTTTGGAAGCGTGTGGAAGTGGAACCTGTAACCCTGAGAAACAATATTCAGCACCCATTGGTCCTGGGTGATCATGTGCCAATTCTTTGAGAAAAGTGCTAGCTTTCCCCCCAAGGGTGATGTCAAAAGGTAAGTGCTTGGCATTTGTAGAGGGAAGTCATTGGGACTGTTTCCTATAAGGTTGTGATTTGTCTTCTCCTCCTTTGGGGGCTGAAGCACCCCATTGTTTAGGTCTGTAGGAGCCTTGGGGCTGAGATCTGCCTCTTGGGTGTCTGTATCTGCCTCTCTGTGGACTGTCTGACACTGGAAAGGACCAATTTTTTGAAGGACAGTTTCTGCTAAATCTAGGTGGTTGAACCTGTAAGAAATCTTTCACTGTCTGCATTGATTTTGCTTTATCCTCCATTTTCTTTAACACCTCTTCCGCCTTAACACCAAACAAAGTATCATGCTGTAGTAGAGCATCCAATAATTTTACTTTAACATGATCAGGTAAACTTTGCTCTTTCAACCAAGCATGCCTTCGAATGACAGAGCCTATAACTGCGGCTCTACAAGAAGCCTCAAATGAATCAAAACCACATTGCAGAGTATGCTTTCCCACTTGTTCAACTGCATGCAATAAATCCTGCATTTCCTTACTGTCAGGACTTTCTGAATTTGAAACCATTTTCTGTTTTAACAATGACATGAGGAACTGTTGATATTTAAGCATGTGAAACTGGCAGTTTAAAGTCCTTACAGCTAAAGTAGCAGAAGTGTAAACTTTTTTCCCCCATCTGTCCAGAGCTCTGGAATCCCTATCCGAGGGGACAGGATTTTTAGCTGTGGAAGCCTTAACCCCTTTAGGACCCTGAGAAATTATTTCTGGGTCTGCAGCGGGGTTTTTGTAAAGACATTTATGAGAGTCAGGGACCATGTAAGTACCTGTCTGGCTTGACTGGTGCAGGGGGTAAAGAATCAGGGGACAGACTGGATTCAGAAAAAACATAATCAACAATATCAAGCACAGGGGGGATAGCCAGGGGCCTGTGCTGAGGCAATAAAAGGAAGTCTCTGAGCCTTTTCTTGGATTCTGAATAATCCTGGCTCTCCCAATGGAAATGCTCCCTCATGGTGTGCAGGGTTTCCCCAAAAGAATAATCCTCAGGCGGAGAGGCTGAAGGTATAGACTCTTCTGCATCACAGTCCTCATAGGGAGGGAGAGAGTATCCCTGATCAGAAGAGGAATCAGAGGAAATGGAAACCTGGTCAGAGGAATCATAATCAGTGTCTTGCCTAGGCCTTTTGTCAGGAGGGGGATGGGAACCCCTGATTAAAGTAATTAGGTCTTCGGCTATTTTAAGCATCTGTTTCTTTGGCATGGATGACTGTCCAGGAGAATGCTGTACTTGTTTCCTTGTCTTTAATGGTGTTTTTGACTTTGCCTTTGCTGCTGTAGTGGGCTTAACTGTAAGCTGTGAAGGTCTGAAAACACCCTCAGAAGCCGATGCCTGCTCAGCGGCTCCAGACCCATCTGAGGGAATAGTTTCCGTAGGCCCAATACCTTGAGTATCCACAGGCCTCGGTGTCTCCATGTGGCTGTCGGTTACGGCCTGTGGCTCTGAGGTAGTGGGTGTCAGGGGCTGCGAAACCGCCTCAGTGAGAACCGGTGAACCGGCGACTGGCCTAGAAGAGGCTTCGTCGTCGGTTTTGGACCTCGGATGCCTGTCCTTTTCTTTGTCTTTGCGTTTTTTATAAATTCCTGTCATCGGTTGTTCCGATGGCATTATGTAATTAAACCTTCGGCCAAAATAATGTAAAGCAAAATCAAACCGACGTTTAATAGTGCGTTTATTGAATCTTGCACAAAACCGACAACTGGTAACGTTGTGGTCAGGGCCTAGGCAAGGAATACAGTAAGAGTGAAAGTCCTTATGAGGTATTTGCTTCCCACAAGAAATACAATTATTAACTTTTACTGACATCGGTCTGGGGCAAGAAAAAGTTTCCCCAACGGGGTACTTAGCTTTATTGAAGACTTCGGTTCTGAAACTCAAATTTGAAAATCTCAGGAGTCTGCCGACTGGCACTTGCGAACTGCTTTTGCTTCGGGCACCGCGCAGCAAGAAAGACTGGAGAAAATGGCGTCAGTTGCAACTTTTATACCCCTGGCGCACTGACGTCAGGGAAGAGGAGACAGCAACCGACGCCGGACCAAGACTTTGGAACTCGGGCCGACTGCCAGCAGGATAACCCAAGAGTAATGACTGCAACAGTGAAACACGATGAACATCTGGTAATGCAAATAGCCTGCTTTGAAGCGGAGGTATCTTCTGCAAGATTTCCTGATTGGGATATGCAGGTAAGCCTCTTTTAAGTCTATTGTTACCAACCAGGCATCCTTGCCTAGCATAGGCAGTAACTGCTGTAGAGTCAGCATCTTGAATTTTGGAATGTCCAGGAATATATTTAGCATGGATAAGTCCAGAATTGGACGCCATGATTTGTCTTTTCTGGGTAAAAGGAAAAGTCTTGAATAAAAACCATGTCCCATTTCCTTTTTTGGTACTGGTTGAATAGCCCCCATATTCATGAGGGACTTAATTTGCTTCTGGGCCTCTGCCCACTGATTTGGAGAAAGATCTGGCCATCCGTTTGGGATTGGCAACGTGTGGAAATGAAATCTGTATCCCTGGGATACTATATTTAAAACCCACTTGTTCTGGGTAATTAGAAGCCAATTTTGTGCATGAAGTGCTAGTTTCCCCCCCAAAGGGGCTGCCAAAAGATAAGTGCTTGGAGATGGCAGAGGAAAGTCATTGATACTGTTTACCGTAGGTAGGTGCCTTGCTACTTCCAGATTTGGAGGTGGAGGCACCCCATTGTTTTGTTCTGTAAGTTCCTTGTGACTGAAACCTGGAGCCTTTAAGAGTGTCTGGGTTTGACCTGAGCGGCTCTGGTGGGTACTGGAAAGGACCAGTTCTTAGTAGGCCAGTGTCTACTGAACCTGGGTGGCTACACTTGTAGAGGAAATCTTTTACAGTTTGCATAGATTTAGCTTTGTCTTCCATCTTTTTCAAAACTTCTTCTGCCTTATTACCAAATAGACTGTCCTGTTGTAAAGGAGTATCCAACAATTTTGCTTTAACATGATCAGGCAGATTTTGCTCCTTGAGCTAAGCATGCCTTCTTATCACAGATCCAGTTACAGCGGCCCTGCAAAGGAATCAAAGCCACATTGCAAAGTATGCCTTCCAACTTGTTCAGCTGAATGCAATAAATCCTGTAACTCTATTTTCCACACAGTCAGAAATCAACATAATTTTCTGTTTAAGTAATCCATGACATGTTGCTGATATTTAAGCATATGAAATTGACAGTTTAAAGCCCTGATTGCCAAGGTTGCAGACATGTAAACCTTCTTACCCCATCCATCCAGAGTCCTGGAGTCTCTATCAGAAGGGGTAGGATTTTTAGCAGTAGAAGCCTTAACACCCTTGGGACCCTGAGAAATGGTTTCAGGGTCAGCAGTAGGGTTTTTAAAAAGGAATTTGTGTGAGTCAGGAACCCTGTAATATCTATCTGGCTTACTAGGAGCCGGAGGCAGGGAATCAGTAGCCATGCTGGATTCTGTGAAAACATCATCAACAATGTCTGGAACAGGAGGTACAGACAAAGGCCTATGCTGAGGAAGAAGAAGGAAATCCCCAAGCCTCTTTTTAGATTCTGAAAAATCCTGACTCTCCCAATGTAAATGTTCCCTTAAGGTATGCAGAGTTTCTCCAAAAGAAAAATCCTCAGGAGGAGAAGCAGAAGGGAAGGATTCTTCTGCATCAGAGACCTCATAAGGTAGAATAAATAATTCCTGATTAGAAGAGGAATCAGAAGAAATGGAAACCTGATCTGAAGATTCATAATCAGTGCCTTGCCCAGGCCTCTTAGCAGGAGGGTGTTGGGAACCCCTGATCAAGGTAATTAAATCCATAGCCATTTTTATCATTTGTTTTTTAGGCATAGGGGCCTGTGCACGTGGCCCAAGCGTCGTTTTTTAGACATAGAAGTTGATTTTGGCCTAGGTTTTGAAGGCGTCTGTTTAATATACAAATCTTTAGGCCTGAAAACACCCTCAGAAGCCGGTGCCTGCTCAGCGGCTCCAGACCCATCTAAGGTAGAGACATCCGCGGGTTCAATACTTAAAGTGTCTCGCGGCATACCGGACTCTGAATGGGTCTCAGTAGAGGCCTGCGAATCAAAAGTAGCGGATACCAGGGGCTGCGAAAGCGCCTCACTGAGTACCAGCAAACCGGCGACAGGCTTAGGAGAAGCTTTGTCATCCGTTTTGGACCTCGACGTTCTGTCTCTATCTTTTCTTTGCGTTTGTTGTGTATTCCGGTAGTTGGATTGCTAACCGACGACATTTCTGGATAGTTAAATCTTGAGCCAAAATATTTAGATGGAAAAATATACCGACGCTTAATAGTGCATTGGTTAAATTTAGCACAAAACCGACAGCAAGGCACGTTGTGGTCAGGGCCTAGGCAAGGAATACAGTACAAATGAAAATCCTTATGAGGTATTTGCTTCACACAAGTAATACAATTATTAACTTTTACTGACATCGGTAAGGAGCAAGAAAAAGTTTCCCCAACGGGGTACTTAGCTTTAGGTTGAAGACTTCGGTTCTGAAACTCGAAAACGAAAATTTCAGGAGTCGGCCGACTGGCACTTGCAAACTGCTTCTGCTTCGGGCACCCTGCGGCAAGAAAGACTGATGAAAAAGGCATCGGCTGCATGTTTTATACCCCTGATGACCTGACGTCATGGAAGAAGGGACAGCAACCGACGCAGGACCCAAGACTTTGTTAATCAAGCCGACTGAGGGAAACCTGCCAGCAGATTACCCAAATGTAATGACTGCAACAGTGAAACACGAAGAACATCCAGATAAACAACATGTACACAGGGCTCCAAAATAGCCACGAGGAAGACATCCTATCACTGAGTCCTCTCCATATCCAATGTGTAACCTAAAGGCTGTCATCCATCTTTTTCCTGCTCTGCACCCCCACCAAAAAATAATGGACTTCTTTACACAAAATATGGTTGTATAAATAAACTTGCCATAACAACAGATGCTTGAATACATCGCTTCATCAGTAGCTTAAACTATATGTAACATCCTTCCAATGATAGGACCAGACAGCAAGCATCCAAAGCACCCTAGCCATTATACACCTTGAGGAAAGCGGTATGAAGTCAGTAGCCATGGCACCAAAATGCTAGAGCTGTTTTGCCTCAGAGTAAGGGAGGCTAGAGTCCTGCCTGCTAGGAGCAATAATAATAAAAATCTCACACCTTGGCATAAACACAGCGATAAAGAAGGTGATGGAGGGAGGATGCAGCTACTGCAACAACGATCTACTTGAATATTGACTGTTACGTTAAGCTTCCTTCTACAAGTGTACAGTGTTCATCATTCGATCACTGTTGCAGTAGCCTAGACTGTATGGAACAAATACCACAGCTTAGAAAACAGAAGAGGAGGAAGAAGGATCAGAGTCCAGGAGTATACTTCTGGTAAAGACTGCTCTGGACCTAGAGAAGGAATCTAGTTAGTAGTGCTTAGTAAAGGTATGTACAGATGACCACATTTCTGCCTTTAATATATTTTTAGACTCCACCCCTTTCTAAAAAGCCACAGACGTAGCCAGAGCTCATGTAGAGTGGACCCTGACTTTGCCTGGAAGTAATGTGTTATGGAGAGAATTACATACATTAACAGCATGAGACAACCACTTAGGAAAGTAGAGTAATTGTACAGGGATGCCGGATGACCGCGCGCAGTCCCTACTAGTCGGTTACATGCGCCACGTAGCACCACCGTCAGTTTCTTTAAGTCCCGGTACAGAAGGATGGCAAAAACGCAATCAACAAGGGTACTAATGCGCATGACCGACGCTATTACCCCATATACATCCAACCCCAGATGTCAGAAGACACCCTAAAAGACAAGGCCCAAAACCAAAGGGCAAGCAAAAATACCCCACTATATACAATGGAATATACACAACATATCCATTTGTAATTCCTACCACTGAACCTATCCTAAACACAGAGGATTGGAGGGTAAATTGCTGCAGGAAAATGGGGATATGTTCATATTACAGAGGTCATAAAAATACTACTATGTAGGTCGCTTGCAAAGCCACCCAAAGCTTAGGCAAAAAAGGAATCCAGAAGCAGAGGATGAAGAAAATGCATATCATAAAGTAGGAGGAGGCAACAAACCCCCCTAGCAAAGGACCCCCTAAAACCCCTCCTAGACTTAGCCCTTGTAGGGATAGAGATAAAGTGGCTGTAAGGTAAGCACTGATGCCAGAAGATAAAAAAATATGCTCCTTTGCCATGCTGGGAATATGGGAATGCTATAAAGTGGCAGTAGCCCTAGTGCCATGAGAGGCCTAGACCCATGCAACTGCTGAGAACCAAACCCAAAATAACAAAAGTTTGCTGAAAAGCTTAGAAATCCTTGAAATAACTTGGATTGACAAAGGATGCTCCTTGAACCCAAAGCACATCTACCTGTTTTCCCAATTACGAATAAAAATCCTTAGTCCTGCAAAACACTGAATAATTTGCCTTAAAGCATTAAAGCAAACCAAAATCTTTTCCCTTTAGCAAGATATGAAATGTTTGAGCCCCTAAGTTGAAGAAACCTCCTTAACTCCAAAACAAGGAAGGCTGCTTTTAAAAGCCAACATGAAAGCCACGAATGCACAGCTAGGAGAAATGGAAAATCGTAAACAAACCAACTGCTATAAACTCTCAAGCATTAGCAACACAATCTTGCAATAGTAATAATATCTTCCAGCAAAGGTGTCTTCCCCAGCAAGTGTAAGTAAGCTTGGGGGTCTCAACAGTAGAACT
Organism: Protopterus annectens; assembly: GCF_019279795.1. Taxonomy (NCBI): domain Eukaryota; kingdom Metazoa; phylum Chordata; order Ceratodontiformes; family Protopteridae; genus Protopterus; species Protopterus annectens. Next base: position 1,854,634,543 of record NC_056725.1, on the reverse strand, counting down.
TTAGTAGACAAAATTGACAAATCATGTAAAAGTCTTGTGAAAGCAGGTGTAGGACAATGTACGTGGTAAAGGATCACGAAAACATAACTCTAAGAAACCTTGTTCAACAAGGGAGTGCGAGGCAATGGAGGATCAAGATTTTGAAGAGCTGGAAAATTGCTAGGCTTTGCTTAATTCCAGAGACTGACAAACCTCATGGTAAGCTGAATCATAATATTCTTCAACCACTTCCTTGTAGGGCTTCCAAAATCCGTTTTTCTTTTTGATACTGAAAAATCAAAATCTCAGGCATTTTAGCTTGACAAATTTCCTTGTACCAGTTCTGAGAGAGTAGATTTTGATGTTTGAGAAGATGGCCAGCCTGAGATATCAGAGGCTGAAAGAGAGTGAGTGCCAGTGTTGGAGGATGATGAGAGGGCAGTAAAAACTCAGACAGAGCAGGAATGTAATCTAGATAAGATAACAGATCCTTCAGAAGAAGGTGAGGACCTTCTTTTTACTGGACTCAGGAAGAGGCTTAAAAGGAAGAGGCAGCACTGGAAAGCTATTGTTTGTCCTTTTGTTGACAGAAGATCCACTTTAAAGCTGGTGTGGAAGAAGAGGCAGAGGTGGAAAGGCATACACATGAAGGTTTTTCCAACTGAATGTCTAGCAAAAAGGTTCCAAGCTGTGTGATGAAACCCCTTTGTCCACTTTGGCATGAAGTTCCCTATCATTGTAGTTCCACAGATCACTGTTCTGCTTTACAATACCACTGGGATTTCACTCTGTAATGGGATTCCAGTCACCACTGACTGGGGATCTCTGATAAGCTGCTTTACTCCACTGCTAAGGGAGTTGCCTGCTAAGTGCAGAACATCTGCTAAAGGAGTTGCTTGCAAGCTTAGCACTGCCCATAATGTGTTCCTTGCTTGCATCAACACCTGCCCTGGATGAGTCACATGACAGTTGTGATGTACCCCAAACTGGACTGCTAACATCTCCTTCATGTTGATATGTAGATGCTGTAGTCCTTGAAAGCCACTGCAAATGTATCTGCTGCCATCTCCTGGATGCTCCCCTCAACTGGATGTTGTCTCATGGCAGTTCCACCTTGACTAGCTCTTCTTTTCTGGTAGATGAAAGAGTCCCTTGTGATCTTGTAATCTGAATTTAATGTCTTGAAATTCCTCTGAAGAGGTCACAGAAAGTCCTTTGTCCAAATCATTCCTGAAAAATTAGTTTAAATTTTTGAGATACCATTGAAGCTTCCTCATATGCAGTTTAAACTTTTGAGTTACCAATTTACAAGATGCCATGAACCCTAATGCTTGAAGGACTGTCCTTGCAGTCAGCAGAATTGAAAGAATAGTTTTGATGATGAACCGAAAAGGGACTCTTTGTTTCCTTGTTGTCAGCATAGACTGAGTTGATTTAGTTGAAGGAAGACCCTACTGGCACTTTGGGTTGTCCGGGTTGCAACACTCATTGCTGCTCACAGTCTCACACCAGCATACTATATGTCTTATACTGGTACTAGACTTTACCTTATTTCTGTCATTTCTCACTATTTCATTTTTCAGATGCATATTCAGTTTCTTGAAGCCTGAAGGTGAAGCTCCGTGAGCCAGAATCAAGGAGTCTTTTCTGTAAGGAGAATGATGAATTTGCAATCTAGATAAGCCAATAATGGTGTGAGAACAGAACCTTGAGTGAATACTCTGGGAAATCAAGAGATAAGGGCTGGGTAGAACTGCAATTGAGCAGAATTTCCAGCAAAAAACCGCAGATACTTTCCTGGCAAAGTGCCTTACCTTCACAGAGGGTAAGCTTTCCTTGAGATCTAAAGTTACCATCCAGTCTTTGACCAGCGTCAGTAGTAATGTTGAGATAGTCGCCAATCTCTTGAACTTGGGAAAGAGATTTGGTAAGAGGAGAGTCCCGAAAAGTGGTCTCTGCCCGACGCCTTCTTTGGGTACTACTGAGAGGCTCTGAAATCTCTCAGGCTTTCTGGATAGGACTGCCCTGTGAGCCCCCTTTCTGGAGAAAGACTGAGAAACTTGCTTCTTGCTTTCTTGCATTATGTGGAGGAGCAATCATTTGAAGGCCTGAAAAAGGAAACAAAAATTGGAATTGAAAGTAAAAAAATCCCAATTCTTGACAACACCAAGTGTCTTCCTCCTTAAAGGAGCTGCCAGATCCAGAATTTCCAGTCAAAGGACACAGGAGCTGCCAGATTATCAGACAGACTCACAGATCAAACAAAAACACATCACAATGTACATGCTACCAAAAAGGATGCCCAGCATGCCTGCAGCTCAATTCTGATCCAAGCTCAGATCCCTGCAGAGGCACATTGCTGAGTGGCAGCACTACCATACTGGGCAGCAGGAGGCAAATCCAGCATCAGCAGACAAACCACTTGTCCACTACCTTAGATTTCAATACCTCAAGCAAGCACCTTCAACTTCAACACTCAATTACTGGCATTCAGATTTCAATTGTGAGTAAATAATGAATTCATATTTTTGCATCTGGCTAGAGGACATCAAGTAGCTCTCATGGCTAGAGTGGAAGAAGTATACTTTTTCTTTCCCCACCACCCTTGCCCTTGCCTCTTTATCAGAGAGATCAGGATTTTTATTTTAACCCCCACAGACTAACAAAACCCCTGCCCCTCGGAGCAGAAACAGTACCTGGTCAGCCTTCAAATAAATACAATCAGGCTTGAGCCAGGGCAAGGCAATACCCAGAGTCAGGGGGAACAGGGGGCAAGAGTCAGGACACAGAGTTCAACACAGGAAACACATTCCACACCATAAACAGAAGAGGAATAGCTAAGGCCCAAAGGTAAAAAAAAATCAGAATCCCCTAAGCCCTTTCCTGGAATCAGAGTGGCCCTCCCATCCCATTTAAAGTGCATGGAATGCAGAGTTCTGAGGAAATGAATCATCAGGAGGAATCATTGAAGGAGGAAGTGGAATCATCATCATCAGAATAATAAATAGGATACTCCTGCAAGTCTTCCTTCTTGAACTTCAAGCAACAACCATCAACTGTTTCAACCTATCCTCGGCCAGGCCTCTTCCATAGATCAGAACCTCAATAACCTCTAATCCTTCTAATCATAGTAATCAATATGTTAAGCATAAGCATATTAGGTACAGAAGAAGCCCCCCCTGAAGCCCCCACTGGCCTTACTCGAACTTGGCCTCCCTCTCAAGAAAAGAAGTTTTGGCTCCAGAAGGAGAATCTAGAGAACAAGAGAGAGAGAAGGAACCTGAGAAGCCAGCCCCCCCCCCTCCCCTGAACCCTCCTGAGGCGCATGGTTAACAGTAAAGTTTCTGCTGACACCTGAAACTCCCCCTCTGGCAAAACTCTGCCTCACTAAACTCTAAAGAACCGAACTGCGCCCCGCCGGCGCGGTTCATCAGCCTAGGTGTTTGTGTTTTTTCTTCTTTGAAGAAGCGCGAAAAAGACGGCCGGAGCATCATGCAAATTTTACTGAAGCTTCCCAAACACTAACCTGGCACAGTCTAACCTCCTCCTAATAGTTAAACCTTTTTGAAACAAGGCAGGCAACCAAAACAACCAACTCAGGCGTGCTACAACAAGGTATACACAAGGTATGGTAATCCCTGAGGTATCTGTTTCCCACAAGAAATACACAGTTTCACTTTTTCTGACATTCGGTAATACTGAGGCAAGAAAACCAAAAAATGTTCTTCCAACGTACTTTCCAGCCAACTCTGTTTGAACTGCGGTTTGAAAATGAAAACAAGAACGCCAACCGCCTTTCGCAAAACTGCTGCTTCTGCATGGACCAGCGACAAAGACACAGAGATATGGCGTAGGTCATGCATTAGCACTTGACGCGGTACCCTGGCAGTCCACCGCGCCCTGACCTGACCCCAGCCTTATACTCTCTGGTATGGACCGACTGACGGGACGGACTACCCAATAGTAAGGACTGCAGCAATGGGGAACGAAGAACATCAGTCTGTTTTAAAACTCAATGCTCCTTTTTCTTACCTTCATAGGAAATAAACAGTTGATCAGAAGTCCTGAAGTTTTTTTGTCCCATTAATGTAATATCTACATTGCCTGGGAACATCCAGAATGTGTAAAATTCTTTCTCACTTATTTATTTTTGACTCCGGAAAAAAATGAACTGCCTGACTTAATGTAAACTCTGAAATAACCTTAGGTATAAAGAAAGGATTTGTTCTCAATGTTACCACATCTCTGTGAAAGATTAGATAGGGATGACTCACTATATAACAGCTTGTAAGTTAGATGCTCATCTTACAGTCAGACCAATGATGTTTCCAAATAAGAACTTCGTTCAGCCTTGTGAGCCGTTACAAAATAAAACAGCACAGGTTTTTCCAGAACAAAAATATGATCCCAGGAAAGACACACATCTTCTATGTGGATGGTTACGTAAAACCCCTTCCAAAAAATATTTCACTTGAGGTAGAATAGAAAAGGAGCGAATTTAAGGTTAGACAAGCTGAGATGGCCTAAAGGTGAACCTTGATGGAAGAGTAATAAAGGCCAAATGATAAATCACACACACAAATACTGCAGAACTTTGGAGTCTGGGCCTTCAAAAGGTTCCAGTCAGCATGGCATTGACCAGAAAATATTTCCACTTACCCATACATGACTTTCTAGCAGCATTTATTTTTATGCTTCCAATACCTGCTGCACATCTCTCAGAAAAAAGGTGCCTAAAAGGTATCACAATTCTACCATCCAGGCAGTCAAATGAAGAAACTGAAGGCTGGGCTGTATTAAAGCTACCCCTGTTGTGTGTGAAGCTTGTGGTAATTGCCCTTGGCTATCTTAGAAGGGAGAACAATCTTAAGCCTGGGCCAAAAGGAAGTCAGCACAATTATCCTTGGGAGTCCTTCTCCTTCAGAAGAACCCTGGTTATCAGAGGAAAAGCTGTAAAGGCATATAGGAAAACTCCAGTGTTCCAGTTCTGTGTGAACGGAATACTGGATCAAAACTGTTTTAACTGTTTGTTGTGGTAGGAGGCAAACAGATCTACTTGAGGATTTCTACACAGAAGGATCAATTCAATGAAGACCCACGAGTGCGGCTTCCATTGGAGAGAGTTTGTACTAGTCCTGTTTAGCTTATTTGCAACATGTTCTGCTCTGAGAAATTGTAGGTAACCTGGAGGGGCAGACTGAACTGAGTATCTAATTCCCAAGCTACCAGAGTTAGTCTGCAAAAGGAGACAGGAACTGGTTCCCCTATTTGTTACGTAATAGCAGAGTGCCTGGAGTCCAAAGAAAGTTCAGAGATTTGAGGGGGATTATTAGAGCCATCACTTCTTTGACATTTACGTACTTTAATTTTGCTTGCTTGTTCCAGAGGGCCTAGACTTTCACCCTCTTGGGATACAGCTCCCAAGCAAAGTCTGATGCATCTGTAGTTACTGAGTATGGGCTGCAAGGCATAAAGGGTGACCTGGGCTGACAGTCAAATTATCTGCCCACCAAAGTAACTTCTTTTTTACAACACCCAGCACTAGAATTTGAAATGAAAGGGGATGTTAAAGTTCGGTCCAAACTTTTTTGATAAACCGTTAAATATTCCTCATATAAAGTCTCTACAAAGGAATCATGAGACTAATAGAGGCCAAGAAACCTAGAATTCCGAGGTACTTCTTTGCGGATACCAACATCTCATGAAAAAAATTCAAAAAATGCTTAGCATTCCCCTTTGTCCTAAGGAAAAAAAACCATAATTAGAGATATGTCCAGTAGACAACCCAGAAACACTAATCTGTAAGATGGGAAAAGAGATTTCTTTGTGTTCACCTAAAACCCAAGGTGGGAGAAAGGTTTTTTGACCCAAGTCAGAGATTCAAGCCAAACCAAAGGGTAAAGCAAAAAAGTGAAAATGGAAACCAGACACAGAAAAATGTAAAAGGACCATGAAATCTTTAAGAACTGAAATGGGCTGGATAAGCATTTTTTAAATCCAGTAATCAGAAAACTGAGAGGTGGAAAAGTACAGTTTTGTACCTACCATAAATGTAGATGTCCGAACTGGGTAGCATCTGCAGTCATAACAAATGGGTTGTCCTGTCGTCAGGCAGCCCTTCGGTCGGCCGGATTCCAAAGTCCGGGTCCGGCTTCGGCTGATGTCGCACTTCACCCGACGTCATCTCTGCTGGTCTTCGGGTATAAAGGCATCAGCCGACGCCATTTTCCTCAGTGTTTCTTGCCCCAGATGCCAATTGCCCTCTTGGAAAGCTAAATTTTGGATAAATGCCAATGTTTCCAAAATAGTAGAAGGCAAACACAAAAAATAAACATGTATGTACATATATACAAACAAATACACCAGAAGAGACCCCCCCCCCCCAGCTAGCTATTAGGAGGGTAAGTACCCTAGGAGTACCGCAGAGGGGAAGGAGGGAGGGTAATCCTGACTGCAGATGCTATCCAGTTCAGACATCTACATTTATGGTAGGTACAAAACTGTACTATGTCCTTCATGGAAGCATCTGCAGTCATAACAAATGGGTAGAATACCATAGCCAAACTAGGGGAGGAGGAATAATAATTATGGTGTAGTCAGGATCCCTTGCAGAATAGCAGTGGCAAACCCTGCTCGGGATCTAGAATATAGAGGTAAATTATAATGCTTGGCAAATGTATGCACGGAGGTCCAAGTAGCCACCTCAATAATGTCCTTGGTTGCCACTCCTCTTAAGAAAGCTGTGGTAGTGGCTGTAGCCCTTGTAGAATGAGGTCTTATGTTCTGTGGAATTGGTTTTCCATGGTAGGAGTAACAGAATCTTATGCAATTTCCTATCCATTTGGAGATTGTCTGTTTGGAAATTGCTTTTCCTTCCCTTCCTGTTGCATAGGCTACAAAGAGCTGGTCAGTTCTTCTGTTACCTTTGGTTCTGTCCAGGTAGTAGCGTAACTGTCTATGTACATCCAAGGTATGCATTATTCTTTCACCTCTGTTTTGTGGATTGGGAAAGAAGGTAGGTAGGTGGATTGCCTGGTTTAAAGACACTCTGGATACCACCTTAGGCATAAATGTAGGATTAGTTCTCATGGACACCCTATCTTGATGGAAGATTAGGAAGGGTTGCACTGCCATTAAGGCCTGTAGTTCGAAACCCTCCTTGCTGAAGTAATAGCCAGTAGGAAAGCAGTTTTCCATGACAGGTGTTGTAGATCTGCTGTTGCTGCTGGTTCAAACGGAGGGAGTGTCAACTTTTCTAGTACAAAATTCAAGTCCCATGCTGGTAATGGTGGTTTCCTAGGAGGTTTTACATTCTTGATCCCTCTGAGGAACTGCCTGAGTAGAGGGTGTGAAAAGACAGGAGGATCAAAGCTGTATTCTGCTGAAATAGCTGATGCATGTATCTTGATGGAGGAATAGGACAGGCCTGTATGTAGAAGCTCTGCCAAGTACTCCAGAATGTTAGCAATATCTATGTTCGACACATCTTTTCCTCTTTCAGTACTCCAAATGACGAACCTTTTCCATTTTCCTGCATAGTTCCTTCTTGTTGAAGGTCTGCGGCTTCAAGGATAATGTCTTTAACCCTTTGTGAAAGGTCTGGGTTAGTTACTGCTATGTGATGTTCAGTCAGTTGCAAGGTTTTTAGGTTTGGATGTATGATGTTGTAGTTGTTCTGAGTTAACATCAGAGGCATCAGGGGTATTGACCACATTTTCTCCCGAGACATGCTCCTCAGCAATGGGTACCAGTGTTGTCTTGGCCAGTTTGGAGCTATCAGAATTATCCTTGGACGCTCCTCTTTGATTTTCAGTAGTACCTTGTGCATCAAGGGAAGAGGTGGAAATGCATATGCTGTCAGGCCTTTCCAGCTGAAGGATAGAGAGTCCACCTTCCATGCAAGTGGGTGGAATGTCCTTGTGCAGAATTTTTTGAGCTGGTGATTTTGTGGGGAAGCGAATAGATCTATTTGTGGCATTCCCCATTTCTTTGTGATGGCCTTGAAGATTTCCGGGTGTAGCATCCATCCGTGAGCATCCGAGGTGGTTCTGCTTAAAATGTCTGCTAGGGTGTTCTCTTTTCCCGGTACAAATATTGCCTGTAACTGGATGTTGTAGCTGAGAGCCAGATTCCAAAGGTCCAAAGTCATTCTGCATAGGGGTAAGAATGAGTGCCTCCCTGTTTGTTGATGTACCACATGACTGTGGTGTTGTCTGTCCTTATCATCAAATGGCCTTCTTTGAGGAATGGTCTGAATTTTAGGATTGCCAGTTTTACTGCCAGCATTTCTTTTTGGTTTATGTGCAGGTGCAGTTGGTCCTGAGTCCACAGTCCTTGTATGCATTTGTCCAGCATGTGTGGCCCCCATCCTAGGTCTGAGGCATCCGTTGTGATGGTTTGGTTTGCTGGAAAGTTGTGGAAGGGTAAGCCTGGGTTTGACTGGCATGCCCGAGCCCACCATAGGAACTCCTGTTTTAAGCATGGGATTAGTGGTATTTCTGTTTCTAAGCTGTGCCTGTGTTGGGACCATAAATTCTTTAGGTACCACTGTAACTTTCTCATATGCAGTCTGGCATGTGGGACCAAGATTATGCATGATGCCATGAAGCCCAAGGCCTGCAGAACTTTTCTTGCTGTTAGTTTGTTCTGCTTTGTTAATGCCAAGAAGTAAAGAGGGAGTTCCTTTTGTTTTTCTGCAGTTAGGAATGCCATCTGTTTTACTGTGTCCAATTCCGCCCAAGAAAGTTCTTGTCTGGGATGGTATCAGCCTTGACTTTTGTAAATTGACTGTGTATCCCAGGGCTTGTAGCAAGTAAATGACCCTTTGTAAATCTGTTGTCAGCTTGCTTTTGTTGTCCGCTTGTAACAGGCAGTCGTCCAGGTATGGATAAATTTGGATTCCCTGTACTCTGCAGTGAGCGATTACTGATGCCAGGCATTTTGTGAATACTCTGGGCAGTAGATAAGCCAAAGGGCAATGCTGAGAATTGATAATGCTCTGATCCTGCAAGAAATCTGAGGTATCTTCTGCAATTTGGTCGAATGGGGACGTGCAGGTATGCCTCCTTGAGATCTAGAGTTACCAGCCAACACTCCTTGCCCAGCATGGGAAGAAGTTGCTGTAGGGTCGGCATTTTGAATTTTGGGACAATGATGTATGTGTTTAAGATGGACAGGTCGAGAATAGGTCTCCAGTTTTTCTTTTCTTGGTACTAGGAAGAGTCTGGAGTAGAATCCTTTGCCCTGTTCTGTTATTGGCACCCTTTCCACAGCTCTCATCTTTATTAATTCCGCTATCTGGTGCAGGGCTTCTATTTTTGATTTGGGGCAGGTTTGGCATTCCTCTTTTACTGGTAAAGTGTGGAAGTGGAACCGGTAGCCTTGGTCTATGGTTTGCAAAATCCACTTGTCTTTTGTAATATAGTGCCAATTTTTCGAGAATAAGGCTAACTTTCCACCTAATGGTGCTGCTATTTGCTTCCTGGTAGGCGGAGTCAGAGCCAGGTCACTGTGATTGTCCTGTTGCAGTGGCAGTGGTTGTGTCTGTGCCTCGGTTATTGCCTTGCCACTGTCGTCCTCTGTAGGCACCTCCTCTGGATTGATTTCTGCCCCTAGAGCGTCTGTTCCTGCCCCTTTGTGATCTTGTGGAGTCAGGAAAGGACCAATTTTTGGCAGGCCAGTTCCTGCTAAACCTTGGGGGCTGAACCTGTAGGAAATCTTTAACTGTTTGTACAGATTTTGCCTTCTCTTCCATTTTCTTCATTACCTGCTGGGCAGGTTGCCCAAATAGACTGGCCTTATCCATAGGAGCATCCAATAGCTTAGCTTTAACATGATCCGTAAGACCTGTTCTTTCAACCATGCATGCCTTCTTATCACTGTGCCAGTCATGGCTGATCTAAATGAAGCCTCCAGTGCATCATAGCCACATTTTAAAGAATGGTTACTAACCTGTTGGATGTTATTCACCATTTCTAATACATATTTCTTATCTAAAGATTCATCAGAGGACACCTTTTTAATTAACTGATCAAGCATAAACTCTTGTTATTGGGTCATGTGAAACTGACAGTTTAAAGCTCTAGCTGAGAGAGTAGCTGAGGTGTAGACTTTTATCCCCATCTCTCTAAGGACCTGGATTCCCTTTCAGAGGGAATAGGGTTTTTTGCTGTGGTCGAGGCAACTGCCTTAGGCCCCTGGGATATAGTTTCGGGGTCTGCAAGCGGGGCCTTGTATAGGTGGTGATGAGTGTCTGGCACCCTGTAAAATCTATCTGGTTTGGCAGGGGCTGGAGGTAAAGAATCAGGTGCAGTGCAGACATCATTAAATGCATCGTCCACAACAGATAGGACAGGAGGTATAGCTAAGGGCCTATGTTGTGGTAAGTGCAGAAAAGTCCTAAGCCTTTTTCTTGAATCTGAGAAATCTTGTCCCTGCCATTGGAATTGTTCTCTCATGGCATGTAAGGTTTCCCCAAAGGAGAATTCCTCTGGTGGAGAGGCAGCTGGGATGGATTCTTCAGCATCTGAATCTTCATAATTGGAAAAAGGAGCCTCAGGCTGGTCTGTAATGTCTGAGTCATCCGCAGAATCATCAGAGGACACAGGCTCGGGGGGCTCTGCTCTAGGTCTCTTTTCTGGGCCTGAGAGGCCCTGTCTGGGTGAGATTGGGATCCCCTAATTAAGGATATTAAATCTTCTGCCAGAGTAAGCATTTGTGAACTAGAAGTGGGCCTGAGAGAGGGTGGTTTAACAGGCCCTGATTTAGCTGATTTGGCTGCTTTAGCCCTGGCAAAGGCCTTAATAGACATGGCTGCAGGAGGCCTAGCAGCACCACGTGCTGGGGTAGAGATATCCAAAGGGATGGTGTCTGATAGATCAGTAGGAGCCACAGTTGTAGGCAAAATTTCTGAGGCTGATTCAGGTAAGGTAGCAGGAGCCTCAGTAGTAGTCATGGATTCGGCGGAAGATTGACCAGTTGTCTCGGTTTCGGCCGAAACAGAGACACTCGCGGCTTGCTTAACCGTGGTTTCGGCCGAAACCGCGGACCGCGAGTGTCGGTCCTTTTCTTTGCGTTTTTTAACAATTTGGGAAGTCGGGGGATCCGACGGCATAATGTACGCAAAATCTGAGCCGAAAAACTGTTCAGCAAACTCCGACCGACGCCTAAGCGTTCGTCGGTTGAAGGAAGCACAGGCCGAACAGGCTGCTACGTCGTGGTCTGGGCCTAAGCAAAGCAAACAGTAATAGTGGAAATCTTTATGAGGTATTTGTTTCCCACAAGTTAAACAGTTATTGACTTTTTCTGACATCGGCTGAGGCAAGAAAGAGTCCCCAACGGGGTACTTAGCTTTTAGAAGTCTTCAAGTAGTATTCGGTAGTAGTAATCTCTGGATCTGACCGACCGGCACTTGCGAACAGCTTCTGCTTTGGGCGCCACGCGGCAAGAAAGACTGAGGAAAATGGCGTCGGCTGATGCCTTTATACCCGAAGACCAGCAGAGATGACGTCGGGTGAAGTGCGACATCAGCCGAAGCCGGACCCGGACTTTGGAATCCGGCCGACCGAAGGGCTGCCTGACGACAGGACAACCCATTTGTTATGACTGCAGATGCATCCATGAAGGACATCAGAGCTAACAGAGACTGTGAAGAAAGCATTTTGAACTTTGGCATTTAATGGCTTGCCAGGGTAGGGAGGGGAAAGCACATGAAGGGGCATACAGTCATTCTACTATCTTAGACTGTCCTTGGTTTTCTGATGACCAACCTTTCTTTTTTGCACCTCTCTGCCACTGCTTTTTGAAATGCTATTTGCCTGAAGAAGGAACCTGAATTAGAAGAAAGGTTTCTACCACAGTTTGGCAATGAGGCGTGAAAAATCTGGGTAACCCCCTGAATTAACTTTTCCCTTTCATCAAACCTTTTAAAGACCTCAACCGAAGAAGAACCAAACACCACCTCTTTATCCAGGGGAACATTCAGTATCTCAGCTTTGACATCAACTGGTATATTCTGAGAAAGCATCTTTGCAAATCTTATCAGTGACTTCGTGACAGCTAGTCTACAAACAGCACCAGTAGTGTCAAAAGCACATTTTAGAGAATGTTTGGTTATCTAAGACAAACAGGATACCAAGTAATTAAGAGACGCCTTACTCTCTGAAGAAGGGATGTCAAGAATTAACTTTTTCATGTTGTTAAGGGAAGGCAATAGATACTTAGATGTGTGAGCCTGACAATTCACTATTCTGAAGGCTGCTTCTTCACAAACGTATCAAGGGCTTTTGACAAGCTTTTCAAAAGGAATAATTCTACCTGCAGTAAGAAGTTTGGCAGAAACTGATTGACAGAAATTATTGTAGGATCTGACCTGAGGCTAGAAAAAAGGATCTATGGGACTGGAGCACATTATATAATTATCACACATTCCTGGGGGGTTCCGGAGTGTAGCTCGCAAGACATTGCCCTGCGAGCTACATCACTGAAACCAAATGGCTGCGGCAGCACTTCGCCATAGAGCAATACAGCTCAAAAGCATAGCCGCCGCAACTGTAAACTATGGACAGTAATATCGTAACTGGTGGTGAACCTTACAGACAGCTGCCCAGCTGTATTCTAGCAGAGACGGCTGTACTATCTGTGTAACATTATGACAATATATACAGACTTCAGTCGTAAGTCTCCACATTGAAGGGGGAGGTCACCCGGTTGCTAGAACTGTTTACCTAATTGGGGAACAAGGAGAACGGTACATGTCAAATGCTGTAGTCGGCAGCACGTACAACAGGAAGTCAAGCCTCTTTTGAAGTGCCTAATTGACAAGGTAATGGCAACGGCGGATTAATGGCTATGGATGGTCTTGATCTGCACATGAACATGGAGGGCAACAACAGTAGGATTTCGGAAAAGGAATATACATTTGACTTTTCTCTTTATAATGTGGATGAGGAACAGAGAAGAACCGGGACTAAACCTAAACGGAATGTTCTGTTTAAAACTTATTCTACTGCCACCGTGGATGCGTTAAAAGTAAATCAAGGTACTGTAAAAGGCAAAGCTCTAGTCCAAGAGCACATGCCAAAGAATTAACAGGAAATGGGTTGAGTAGCACCCATTTGAATGAATTTTTTAAGAGTGAATATGATTTTAAAAACTTTAACCAAACATAATGTAAATGAGGATGGTTTTGTGACTAATGGTTCACTTAAAGACCTTATATATTTGTTTGGTAAAAAACGGGGTATGATTAAAGGTTTAAAAATAGACAATGCATATCTTAACCAATGTCTTGCACTGAAAATAATACCAGTGGGTTTGCGTTTTTTTAAGATGCCTATGGGTACTGAATTAAATGAAGCTGTTTGTAGTGAATTTAATTCATTATTTCATCAGTTTGGTTTTGATTTTATGAAACTTTTAATGAAGAAAAATGATGAACGTCTATGTGTACTAATGGATGAAGTAGAAAAATTAAATAATGCTATTACTCATGACTTACTATATAGTCAATGGGATAAACCACATTTAAAACTATTTGATATTGCTGACAAAAAGGCACACACTATTTTTAATAAGAAATGTAAGAAAATTAGAAGAGATGTGGAACATTTCAAAAATAACAAGTTTTATCCACTGAAAATAAACAAGAACAGTCAGAATTATAGTAATGACAGGGACAAAGAAGGTGAATATGATCGGAATGTTGAGTCTAATTACAAACGTAGACACAATTCAAATTTTCAGGGGGGGTGGAAACAATATCACCACAATAATTGGAGGAAGGACTGGAATTGGAAGCAGGACAAATCTCATTGGGGACAAGAGCAACAAAGGAACAATGGATGGGGGATAGACAATCAGTGGTAGGTACTGAACATGTTGTAGAAAAGGAACTTGATTGGAATAATTAATTGTTTAGATGGTTTCAAAATTTAGAACTACACTAATTTGGTTGTAAAAAATGAGCATTTTAAGCTTTTTATCCAGAGGGATGAAATATATTCCTAACACAGGCTTCCATATCATGGACTGTTTGGAAAAGATTAAATTATATCGGAGGAAGATTAATTTAGCTATTCAGTTTAGGAATAATAATAATAAATATGTAGGAAATTAAATACTTAAAAAGAAAAGTATATATATGCCAGTCACACAGTCTAGTGTTGCAGTTTATGAAAGAATGGTTATAAAAGAAATATATGGTCTATATAATGATTTGAAACATCAGAAAAATAATTATAACCTTACCCATAGTGAGGCTGCTGTTTTGAAACAACTTAAGGAAGACCAGAACATAAGGATTATGAAACACATAAGGGTGGGGGTGTAGTGATTTATGGCACCTTGGAATATGCTGCCAAGATATTTGAGATTTTACAAACATCAGGAAATTATGAAACTGTTTCTGTTAACGAAATACAGGTCGCATACAAACGTACTGACATGTATATAGAAGAATATCTGTTGGGCAATCGTATTACCAAATAGGTGTACAAATCTTTGAAGGTAGAACATCCGATTATGGCCACCATAGTGGGCATACCTAAAATACATAAGAATATTAATGACCCTCCCTTTCGGCCGATCATATCAGGTAGCCGTTCTAAAACATTCCCACTAGGAGTGGCCATAGATAAATGGTTAAAGCATATTTATGGTACCATTCCACATATGGTAAAGGACTTGTGGGATTTCCTTAGTAGTTTGACTCCTGCAGTATGGAAAGAAGGGTTGTATTATATCACCACTGATGTTGTAGATCTTTTTTCATGTATTCCCAAACAAATTGGTTTAGACGGGTTCTGCAACAGCATTAGGCAGAACACGAATTTAGACTGGGATTTTGTATCTCTTATTATGGAAATGATGTCGATAGTACTTGATAATAACTTTATAAATTTTGAGGGAGAGTACTACAGACAGACGAGGGGTGTGGCGATGGGGGCAGCATGTGCCCCCATGTTTGCCAACCTGGTCATGTCAGATTGGGAAACTACTCATGTATTTCAAAGTAGATTTTATAGATGCACAAGACATTATTCAAGATTTTTGGATGATATATTTGTATTATGGGATGGTTCTTTGGAATTATTTGAGGAATTTATGGACTATATTAATAATTCTACTACATTTTTGCGACTTACACATACAAGCAACACTAATGGGACAGCATATTTGGACACTTTTATTAGAAGTAACAACAATGGTTTCAAGTCTAATATATATTGGAAAAGTACTTTCTCCAATAGTTACCTCGAATATAAGAGTAATCACCCCAGAAAAACAAAGAGGAACATTTTTAAAGGACAGTGTATACGTGCAGCTTGAATGACTTCTCAGTATGTAGATATGGTCAAAGAAATGGATTATATATGGAAGTTGTTTAGAAAGCGAGGGTACCCTAAAAATATGTTAAATGATGTAAGGGGGCACGTCATTAGTGAATGGGGTAGAAAATATCCCCCTATTTTAGGTAAACCTTTGTCAGAATCTATCTCAGTGTGCAAAGTAGATGAAAAGGGCATGTATTTTGGAACACTCTCCCTATGCTAACAATGTTAAACAGATAATGGTCAATAATTGGAACATTTTGTTAGCAGATAATGACATTAAGGATATAGTGGGGCCTGTGCCACTCTTTGTTTACAAAATGGGTAATAATTTAAAAAGAAGTTTGGAACAAGGTTGGGTTAATATATCGCAAGTTAAAATACACACTAGGAAATGCAGATGTTTTAGACAATGTTCTAGTATATTAGAAGTTGAGGGGATTATGTTGGATAAAATAAACAGAACCCGGGTTACATTCACAAAGGGGAATTGCAACTCCAAATGTGTTGTATATATTGCTAAATGTATGGCCTGTTCGTGCTATTACATTGGAAAAACTGAGAGATATTTCAAGAATATGATTTACGACCATTTGTATAATATTATTAAAAAAGACAAAACCAATGTCCTTTATAAGCACATTGAGATGAAAGGAAATAAACACACTTTTAAATTTGCCATTCTCAAACAGGTCAAAATAGGACCAAGAGGGGGGAATATTAAAGCCCTTTTAGGATATAGGGAGACTAGACGGCAGTTATTGACAGATGCTTTAAATTTCCCTGGACTTAATGATTATACCACTATTAAGCCTACATTACAGATGTGGATATAGGGAAATGAGCATGAAGCCATTTAGACAGGATGTTGTGCAATATATTACATATTTGTATTTTTGTTTTATCTATTGACATATTACTATGACATATTATTATGTTTTGTGTATTAATTAGAACACCAGGAACAAACATGTAACTATAGTCATTGTTTGTATAAGATTAACTTCTATTTTTATTAGTATATATATTAATTGGATATTTATATTATGTGTATAGTTTTATTTAGTTATTAATTTAGGTTAAAAATAGTGTGTTAGGACTTTTAATTAGGTTTGTAAACCTCATATGCATTGTGTGAATAAACGTTAGTACCCAATAGCTTTATTATTTACTTGGTAATATAAGATGTTTTATAAA